>NW_018408920.1:1399451-1434438 GCF_002113885.1 Mizuhopecten yessoensis
TAACAAAAGGGCACAGAAGGTACTCGGTATCTACAGTTACAAAAGGACAGAGAGAGGGCAGAGAAGGTACTCCGTATCTACAGTAATAAAAGGGTAGAGAAGGTACTCCGTATCTACACTAACAAAAGGGCACAGAAGGTACTCGGTATCTACAGTTACAAAAGGACAGAGAGAGGGCAGAGAAGGTACTCCGTATCTACAGTAATAAAAGGGTAGAGAAGGTACTCCGTATCTACACTAACAAAAGGGCACAGAAGGTACTCGGTATCTACAGTTACAAAAGGACAGAGAGAGGGCAGAGAAGGTACTCCGTATCTACAGTAATAAAAGGGTAGAGAAGGTACTCCGTATCTACACTAACAAAAGGGCACAGAAGGTACTCGGTATCTACAGTTACAAAAGGACAGAGAGAGGGCAGAGAAGGTACTCCGTATCTACAGTAATAAAAGGGTAGAGAAGGTACTCCGTATCTACACTAACAAAAGGGCACAGAAGGTACTCGGTATCTACAGTTACAAAAGGACAGAGAGAGGGCAGAGAAGGTACTCCGTATCTACAGTAATAAAAGGGTAGAGAAGGTACTCCGTATCTACACTAACAAAAGGGCACAGAAGGTACTCGGTATCTACAGTTACAAAAGGACAGAGAGAGGGCAGAGAAGGTACTCCGTATCTACAGTAATAAAAGGGTAGAGAAGGTACTCCGTATCTACACTAACAAAAGGGCACAGAAGGTACTCGGTATCTACAGTTACAAAAGGACAGAGAGAGGGCAGAGAAGGTTCTCCGTATATACAGTAATAAAAGGGCAGATAAGGTACTCCGTATCTACAGTAACAAAAGAGCAGATAAGGTCCATCGTATCTACAGTAACAAAAGGGCAGAGAAGGTACTCAGTATCTACAGTTACAAAAGGGTAGAGAAGGTACTCCGTATTTACAGTAACAAAAGGGCAGAGAAGGAACTCCGTATCTATAGTAATAAAGAGCTACTCCGTATCTACAGTAACAAAAGGGCACAGAAGGTACTCGGTATACAGTTACAAAAGGGCAGATAAAGGGCAGAGAAGGTACTCGGTATCTACAGTAATAAAGGGCAGAGAAGTTTCTCCGTATCTACAGTAACAAAAGGGCACAGAAGGTACTCGGTATACAGTTACAAAAGTGCAGATAAAGGGCAGAGAAGGTACTCCGTATCTACAGTAATAAAAGGCAGAGAAGGTACTCCGTATCTACAGTAAGAAAAGAGCAGAGAAGGTACTCCGTATCTACAGTAATAAAGGGCAGAGAAGTTTCTCCGTATCTACAGTAACAAAAGGGCACAGAAGGTACTCGGTATACAGTTACAAAAGGGCAGATAAAGGGCAGAGAAGGTACTCCGTACCTACAGTAATAAAGGGCAGAGGAGGTACTCCGTATCTACAGTAACAAAAGGGGACAGAAGGTACTCGGTATACAGTTACAAAAGGGCAGACAAAGGGCAGAGAAGGTACTCCGTATCTACAGTAATAAAGGGCAGAGAAGGTACTCCGTATCTACAGTAACAAACGGGCAGAGAAGGTACTCCGTATCTACAGTAATAAAGGTCAGAGAAGGTACCCCGTCATATCAGTGATTCAATATGTCTGGTTGATCACAAAGTTCGTGAATATATGGTATGTCCAACCTCGCGCCGCTGTTAAAGCTATGATTCTCGTGTACAAAGAGTTCATCAGCGCATGGATCCTACTCATTGCAATATTGTTCAACTCATCCAATAAGGCAGTTGTTAAATTGGTCGAGAGTGCTTCGGAATTCAACCGCCACCTTATCAGCTTGGCCAGTTCGTCGCACAAATGTCCAGTTAGGGACACATATGGACAGTACGGCGGCCATTTAATTGAGCTAATCTCCTAGTAAGCCTAGAAACCCCAGAAGAAATTCTTGCTTTGTTTGATTGGGTAGTATTCAGCTGCAAAGTCAATTACTGTTATAGCACAAGGGGGAGTACGACATAGCTCATTTTTGTTTTACGCCATTTAAATTGCAAGCTAACTCGATTACAGGTGTTTTAAATGTAATGAGAAATAAATGCCAAAACTATAACTGATCCACCAAACGTATTTATCTGAAGAACGCAATCTTCGACAAAACGTTCGCCACGATGTCGGATCAATCGACTTCTGTTATTCATACGTTATAATACGACAGTCTCCACTTCCTCAGTGGGAGTCTGCTGGGAGTGTATACCCTCTACGAGCCGCGCGTTGTCGAGGATAGAGCTCCAGGGGCCAACCGACATAAATACGAACTACAATGCTGCATACAGAACTTAAACAATCGATTCTTCGTAGTGTTTGAGTAAATAAATGAATATTAGATTCTGCCTTATTACAGTTTCAATGATAGTGAGTTGACGATTGCTATGGATTATAGTTATTTGTCCTATGTCGCAACGTTATGCGTTGATGCCAAGGTCACGGTCTCTCGGGCGTTCCAATATCTCATTAGAATATCTAATTAGAAGTTTGGTAATTGAAAAAAACGAACTAAAAATATCTAGCAACGTGTATGTGTTTGACCTTGCGTTCCGCATACACTGGCGCTTTCCATCTTGTGTGTTTTGTGCATTTTCTTCCACCTAAAGACGCGATGTCAACGTCAACTTTAACTGACTTTTGACACTCGGTAGAGTAAATTGTGGCCTAGAAAGTTAACATATTAGCGTGTTTAATGATATGCCGAGGTAACCCTGTGTAAACAAGTTTTTTTTCGTTACCCTGTGTCACATTGTGCCCTCGGTATAGAATAAAAACCTACAATATCCTCAACACAAACCAGGTAAATGTGTAGCACCTACCAACGTTTTCTATATATCGACATATTAATCAGCGATTTGCATCGTATACACTTACATAATCGCTTAAATAAATCAGTCAAACTATTAACTTGTCGTTATTTGTTTCGATTTTCTCTAACTGCGAACCCCCTAACTAGACAAACACTCATAAACACATTTGACTCTGATCAGAAAGCACACAAACGGAGATTGTCTCGAAGGACCGCCAACATACATTAACATGTACTTTTACCATAATGCAACTTCATGTATTATATCTCTCTTTCATTAACCAAACACACCCTAACATAACTTCACGTATGACCTCATATACACATCGATCCTAACATACGCTAGTGTATGTACAATATAACAAAGGTTTACCTAAACAAATAATCATGCCAACATAACTTATGACGTCATACATACATGCATCCAAACACAAGCTAGTGCATGCAAATATAACGAAGGACATCCTACATATACTAACGTTATCACGCACAAATACAATTTCAAGTTAGTACTTCCGCTCACATTATTCATAACACACAATTACTCTATATCAATGTGACTTCATGTTCGATCTTTACTCACATCACTAACAATACCACATAGGATCTCATCCACACATTAACATTACATAAAAAACTCATAGTATCTTTTTAAAAACATAACTCGAATAACTCTAACACATCTATCAATTCAAACATGCGCTAGCACAGCATCGTGTTTGTACTTTTGAACATACACCTAAACACAAATTATGACGCCTGGAAAACTAGTAAACGAATCCAAGTTAATACAATATAACGTTAAACCTACCTATCGTAACACTAATCAATACTTTCTGAGGTATGACTTCTAAAACATTGATTATATTACCCATTAATACAGCATCACGTATGACCTCCAACATACATTTATCATTACACCCACTAATACAGCATCACGTCTGACGCCCAACAAATATTTATCATTACACCCATTAATACAGCATCACGTATGACTTCCAACGTACATTAATCATAACACCCATTGAAACAGCATCACGTATGCCCACCACCATACATTAATCATAACACCCACTAATACAGCATCACGTCTGACGCCCAACAAATATTTGTCATAACACCTGCTAATACAGCATCACATGTGACCTCCAACATACATTTATCATAACACCCACTAATACAGCATCACGTATGACCTGCAACATAAATTTATCATAACACCCATTAATGCAGAATCACGTATGACCTCCAACGTAAATGTATCATAACACCAAATAATACAGCATCACGTATGACCTCCAACAGCACCCATTACTATAGCATCACGAACGGCTTCCTTTTCTTATATTTTATCATAGTTTCACATTATCATACCAGCACGCAATTATCATACACACCTTAACCCCTTATAAATAATGCCGTTATGTTTTCTTAATTATACACATGACTCTTATATGATTTGACAAAATGACATATTGCATCGATTCATCTTCGTTTTCTAGGAGAATCACCGACGACTGGGGGCCAGGAGAAATATTGATCGGTTCCTCTACAGACTCATGGTACATAGATACATCACATTCCCTATTCGAAACGATTGGCTACAAAAAAACCCAGCTGTTGTTAAACGGTTTTAGTATTGCATATTTGCCTTTCGTCTGATGATTCTCGAACACTTTGAAGAGTAATGCTTTGATGTCCGCTGTGCTATTGCTTTAACCATATTTACCCCTGATGGTTCAGTACACAAACAGATCCTTATCGTACCCATGATTACTCCTGATAGTTAAGTACACAGACAGTTCGTTACCTTCACCATATTTACCCCTGATGGTTCAGTACACAGACAGTTCCTTACCTTAACCATATTTACCCCTGATGGTTCAGTACACAGACAGTTCCTTACCTTAACCATATTTGCCCTTGATGGTTCAGTACACAAACAGATCCTTACCGTAACCATGATTACTCCTGATAGTTAAGCACACAGACAGTTCGTTAGCTTAACCATATTTACCCCTGATGGTTCAGTAAACAGACAGTTCCTTACCTTAACCATACTTACCCCTGATGGTTCAATACACAGACAGTTCCTTACCTTAACCATATTTACCCCTGATAATTCAGTACACAGACAGTTCCTTACCTTAACCATATCCACCACTTATGGTTCTGTACACAGACAGTTCGTTACCTTAACCATATTTGCCCCTGATAGTTCAGTACACAGACAGTCCCTTACCTTAACCATATTTGCTCCTGATAGTTCAGTACACAGATAGTTCCTTACCTTAACCATATTTACTCCTTATAGTTCAGTTGACAGACAGTTCGTTACCTTAACCATATTTACCCCTGATAGTTCAGTACACAGACAGTTCCTTACCTTAACCATATTTGCCCCTGATGGTTCAGTACACAGACAGTTCCTTACCTTAACCATATTTACTCCTGGTTATTCAGTACACAGACAGTTCCTTACCTTAACCATATTAACTCCTGATAGTTCAGTACACAGTCAGTTCCTCACCTTAACCATATTTACTCCTGATGGTTCAGTACACAGACAGTTCGTTAGCTTAACCATATTTACTCCTGATACAAATGTAGTTCAGTACACAGACAGTTCGTTAGCTTAACCAAATTTACCCCTGATGGTTCAGTACACAGACAGTTCCTTACCTTAACCATATATACCCCTGATGGTTCAGTACACAGACAGTTCTTTACCTTAACCATATTTGCCCCTGATGGTTCAGTACACAGACAGTTCTATACCTTAACCATATTTACCCCTGATAGTTCAGTACACAGACAGTTCGTTAGCTTAACCATATTTACTCCCGATAGTGATAGTTCAGTACACAGGTGGTTCCTTACCTTAACCATATATACCCCTGAGGGTTCAGTACACAGACAGCTCCTTGCCTTAAACACATTAACTCCTGATAGTTCAGTGCACAGTCAGTTCCTTACGTTAACCATGTTTACCCCTGATAGTTCAGGACACAGATGGTTCCTTACCGTAACCATGTTTACCCCTGATAGTTCAGTACACAGACAGTTCCTTACCTTAACAATATTTACTCCTGGTAGTTCAGTACACAGACAGCTCCTTACCTTAAACACATTAACTCCTGATAGTTCAGTACACAGTCAGTTCCTTACCTTAACCATATTTACTCCCAATGGTTCAGTACACAGACAGTTCCTTACCTTAACCATATTTACTCCTGATACAAATGTAGTTCAGTACACAGACAGTTCGTTACCATAACCATATTTACCCCTGATGGTTCAGTACACAGACAGTTCCCTACCTTAACAATATTTACCAATGATAGTTCAGTACACAGACAGTTCGTTACCTTAACCATATTTACCCCTGATGGTTCAGTACACAGACAGTTGGTTACCTTAACTATATTTTTATCCCTGATGGTTCAGTACACAGACAGTTCCTTACCTTAACCATATTTACCCCTGATGGTGCAGTAAACAGACAGTTCCTTACCTTAACCATAATTACCCCTGATTGGTCAGTACACAGCCAGTTCGTTACCTAAACCAATTTGCCCTTGATGGTTCAATACACAGACAGAACCTTTCCTGAACCATATTTAACCCTGATAGTTCAGTACAGAGACAGTTCGTTACCTTAACCATACTTACCCGTGATGGTTCAGTACATAGACATTTTCTTACCTTAACCATATTTACTCCTGATAGAGCAGTACACAGACAGTTTCTTACCTTAACCATATTTACCACTGATGGTTCGGTACACAGACAGTTCCTTACCTTAACCATATTTGCTCCTGATAGTTCAGTTTACAGACAGTTTCTTACCTTAACCATATTTACCCCTGATGGTTCGGTACACAGACAGTTCCTTCGCTTAACCATATTTGCTCCTGATAGTTCAGTACACAGACAGTTCGTTAAAGGAACCATATTTACCCCTGATGGTTCAGTACACAGACAGTTCCTTACCTTAACCATATTTACTCCTGATAGTTCAGTACACAGACAGTTACTTACCTTAACCATACTTACCCCTGATGGTTCAGTACATAGACAGTTTCTTACCTTAACCATATTTACTCCAGATAATTCAGTACACAGACAGTTTCTTACCTTAACTATATTTACCCCTTATGTTCGGTAAACAGACAGTTCCTTACCTGAACCATATTTGCTCCTGATAGTTCAGTACACAGACAGTTCGTTACAGGAACCATATTTATCCCTGATGGTTCAGTACAAAGACAGTTCCTTACCTTAACCATATTTACTCCTGATAGTTCAGTACACAGACAGTTCCTTACCTTAACCATATTTACCCCTGATAGTTCACTACACAGACAGTTCGTTACCTTAACCATAATTACCCCTGATGGTTTAGTACAAAGACAGTTCCTTACCTTAACCATATTTACTCCTGATGGTTCAGTACACAGACAGTTCGTTTCCTTAACCATATTTACACCTGATGGTTCAGTACACAGACAGGTCGTTACCTTAACCATATTTACCCCCTGCTAGTTCAGTACACAGACAGTTCGTTACCTTAACCATATTTACCCCTGATGGTTCAGTACACAGACAGGTACTTACCTTAACCATATTTACCCCTGATGGTTCAGTACACAGACAGTTCCTTACCTTAACCATATTTACCCCTGATGGTTCAGTACACTGACAGTTCGTTACCTTAACCATATTTACCCCTGTTAGTTCAGTACACAAACAGTTCCTTACCTTAACCATATTCACCCCTAACAGTTCAGTACACAGACAGTTCGTTACCTTAACCATATTTATCCCTGATGGTTCAGTACCCAAACAGTTCCTTACCTTAACCATATTTACTCCCGATAGTTCAGTACACAGACAGTTCCTTACCTTAACCATATTTACCCCTGATGGTTCAGTACACAGACAGTTACCTACCTTAACCATATTTACCCCTGATGGTTTAGTACACAGACAGTTCCTTACCTTAACCATATTTACCCCAGATAGTTCAGTACACAGCCAGTTACTTACCTTAACAATATCCACCACTGATGGTTCTGTACACAGACAGTTCGTTACCTTAACCATATTTGCCCCTGTTAGTTCAGTACACAAACAGTTCCTTACCTTAACGTTCAGTACACAGACAGTTCCTTACCTTAACCATATTTACTCCTGGTAGTTCAGTACACAGACAGTTCCTTACCTTAACCATATTAACTCCTGATAGTTCAGTACACAGTCAGTTCCTTACCTTAACCATATTTACTCCCAATGGTTCAGTACACAGACAGTTCCTTACCTTAATCATATTTACTCCTGATACAAATGTAGTTCAGTACACAGACAGTTCGTTACCTTAACCATATTTGCCCCTGATGGTTCAGTACACAGACAGTTCCTTACCTTAACCATATTTACCCCTGATGGTGCAGTACACAGACAGTTCCTTACCTTAACCATATTTACCCCTGATGGTTCAGTACACAGACAGTTGGTTACCTTAACTTTATTTATCCCTGATGGTTCGGTACACAGACAGTTCCTTACCTTAACCATATTTACCCCTGATGGTGCAGTACACAGACAGTTTCTTACCTTAACCATATTAAAGACATTTTCTTACCTTAACCATATTTACCAATGATAGATCAGTACACAGACAGTTGGTTACCTTAACTATATTTATCCCTGATGGTTCGGTACACCGACAGTTCCTTGCCTTAACCATATTTACCAATGATAGACCATACTTACCCGTGATGGCTCAGTACATAGACCTTTTCTTACTTTAACCATATTGACCCCTGATTGTTCGGTACACAGACAGTTCCTTACCTTAACCATATTTGCTCCTGATAGTTTAGTTCACAGACAGTTTCTTACCTTAACCATATTTACCCCTGATGGTTCGGTACACAGACAGTTCCTTACCTTAACCATATTTGCTCCTGATAGTTCAGTACACAGACAGTTCGTTAAAGGAACCATATTTACCCCTGATGGTTCAGTACACAGACAGTTCTTTACCTTAACCATATTTACTCCTGATAGTTCAGTACACAGACAGTTCCTTACCTTAACCATACTTAACCCTGATGGTTCAGTACATAGACAGTTCCTTACCTTAACCATATTTACTCCTGATAATTCAGTACACAGACATTTTCTTACCTTAACTATATTTACCCCTGATGTTCGGTAAACAGACAGTTCCTTACCTGAACCATATTTGCTCCTGATAGTTCAGTACACAGACAGTTCGTTAAAGGAACCATATTTATCCCTAATGGTTCAGTACACAGACAGTTCCTTACCTTAACCATATTTACTCCTGATAGTTCAGTACACAGACAGTTCCTTACCTTAACCATATTTACCCCTGATAGTTCAGTACACAGACAGTTCGTTACCTTAACCATAATTACCCCTGATGGTTCAGAACACAGACAGTTCCTTACCTTAACCATATTTACTCCTGATGGTTCAGTACACAGACAGTTCGTTACCTTAACTATATTTACACCTGATGGTTCAGTACACAGACAGGTCCATACCTTAACCATATTTATCCCGTGATAGTTCAGTACACAGACAGTTCGTTACCTTAACCATATTTTCCCCTGATGGTTCAGTACACAGACAGGTACCTACCTTAACCATATTTACCCCTGATGGTTCAGTACACAGACAGTTCCTTACCTTAACCATATTTACCCCTGATGGTTCAGTACACTGACAGTTCGTTACCTTAACCATATTTACCCCTGATGGTTCAGTACACAGACAGTTCGTTACCTTAACCATATTTACCCCTGATGGTTCAGTACACAGACAGTTCCTTACCTTAACCATATTTACCCCTGATGGTTCAGTACACAGACAGTTCGTTACCTTAACCATATTTACCCCTGATGGTTCAGTACACAGACAGTTCCTTACCTTAACCATATTTACCCCTGATGGTTCAGTACACAGACAGTTCGTTACCTTAACCATATTTACCCCTGATGGTTCAGTACACAGACAGTTCCTTACCTTAACCATATTTACCCCTGATGGTTCAGTACACAGACAGTTCCTTACCTTAACCATATTTACCCCTGATGGTTCAGTACACAGACAGTTCCTTACCTTAACCATATTTACCCCTGATGGTTCAGTACACAGACAGTTCCTTACCTTAACCATATTTACCCCTGATGGTTCAGTACACAGACAGTTCCTTACCTTAACCATATTTACCCCTGATGGTTCAGTACACAGACAGTTCCTTACCTTAACCATATTTACCCCTGATGGTTCAGTACACAGACAGTTCCTTACCTTAACCATATTTACCCCTGATAGTTCAGTACACAGACAGTTCCTTACCTTAACCATATTTACCCCTGATAGTTCAGTACACAGACAGTTCGTTACCTTAACCATATTTACCCCTGATGGTTCAGTACACAGACAGTTCCTTACCTTAACCATATTTACCCCTGATGGTTCAGTACACAGACAGTTCCTTACCTTAACCATATTTACCCCTGATGGTTCAGTACACAGACAGTTCCTTACCTTAACCATATTTACCCCTGATGGTTCAGTACACAGACAGTTCCTTACCTTAACCATATTTACCCCTGATAGTTCAGTACACAGACAGTTCGTTACCTTAACCATATTTACCCCTGATGGTTCAGTACACAGACAGTTCCTTACCTTAACCATATTTACCCCTGATGGTTCAGTACACAGACAGTTCCTTACCTTAACCATATTTACCCCTGATGGTTCAGTACACAGACAGTTCGTTACCTTAACCATATTTACCCCTGATGGTTCAGTACACAGACAGTTCCTTACCTTAACCATATTTACCCCTGATGGTTCAGTACACAGACAGTTCGTTACCTTAACCATATTTACCCCTGATGGTTCAGTACACAGACAGTTCCTTACCTTAACCATATTTACCCCTGATGGTTCAGTACACAGACAGTTCGTTACCTTAACCATATTTACCCCTGATGGTTCAGTACACAGACAGTTCCTTACCTTAACCATATTTACCCCTGATGGTTCAGTACACAGACAGTTCGTTACCTTAACCATATTTACCCCTGATGGTTCAGTACACAGACAGTTCCTTACCTTAACCATATTTACCCCTGATAGTTCAGTACACAGACAGTTCGTTACCTTAACCATATTTACCCCTGATGGTTCAGTACACAGACAGTTCCTTACCTTAACCATATTTACCCCTGATAGTTCAGTACACAGACAGTTCGTTACCTTAACCATATTTACCCCTGATGGTTCAGTACACAGACAGTTCCTTACCTTAACCATATTTACCCCTGATGGTTCAGTACACAGACAGTTCGTTACCTTAACCATATTTTCCCCTAATGGTTCAGTACACAGACAGTTCCTTACCTTAACCATATTTACCCATGATGGTTTAGTACACAGACAGTTCGTTACCTTAACCATATTTGCCCCGGATGGTTCAGTACACAGACAGTTCGTTACCTTAACCATATTTACTCCTGATGGTTCAGTACACACACAGTTCCTTACCTTAACCATATTTACCAATGATAGTTCAGTACACAGACAGTTTCTTACCTTAACCATATCCACCCCTGATGTTAAGTACACAGACAGTTCGTAACCTTAACCATATTTACCCCTGATGGTTCAGGACACAGACAGTTACCTACCTTAACCATATTTACCAATGATAGTTCAGTACACAGACAGTTCGTTACCGTAACCATAATTACCCCTGATGGTTCAATACACAGACAGGACCTTTCCTGAACCATATTTAACCCTGATAGTGCAGTACAGAGACAGTTCGTTACCTTAACCATACTTACCCCTGATGGTTCAGTACATAGACAGTTTCTTACCTTAACCATATTTACTCCTGATAGTGCAGTACACAGACAGTTTCTTTCCTTAACCATATTTACCCCTCATGGTACGGTACACAGACAGTTCCTTACCTTAACCATATTTGCTCCTGATAGTTCAGTACACAGACAGTTTCTTACCTTAATCATATTTACCCCTGATGGTTCGGTACAGACAGCTCCTTACCTTAACAATATCTACCCCTGATGGTTCAGTACACAGACAGTTCGTTACCTTAACCATATTTACCCCTGATGGTGTAGTATACACACAGTTCCTTACCTTAACAATATCTACCCCTGAAGGTTCAGTACACAGAAAGTTCCTTGCCTTAACCATATTTACTCCTGATGGTTCAGTACACCGACAGTTCGTTTCCTTAACCATATTTGCCCATGATAGTTCAGTACAGAGACAATTCCTCACCTAAACCATATTTACCCCTGATGGTTTAGTACACAGACAGTTCCTTACCTTAACCATATTTACTCCTGATCGTTCAGTACACAGACAGTTCCTTACCTTAACCATATCCACCCCTGATGGTTAAGTACACAGACAGGACCTTTCCTGATCCATATTTAACCCTGATAGTGCAGTACAGAAACAGTTCGTTACCTTAACCATACTTACCCCTAATGGTTCAGTACATAGACAGTTTCTTACCTTAACCATTTTTACCCCTGATAGTTCAGTACTCAGTCAGTTCCTTACCTTAACAATATTTACCCCTGATGGTTCAGTACACAAACAGTTCCTTACCTTAACCATATTTACCCCTGATGGTTCAGTACACAGACAGTTCCTAACCTTAACCATATTTACTTCTGATGGTTCGGTACACAGACAGTTCCTTACCTTAACAATATCTACCCCTGATGGTTCAGTACAACGACAGTTCCTTACCTTAACCATATTTACCCCTAATGGTGTAATACACACATAATTCCTTACCTTACCCATATTTACCCCTGATGGTTCAGTACAACGAGAGTTCCTTACCTTAACCATATTTACCCCTAATGGTGTAATATACACATAATTCCTTACCTTAACCATATTTCCTCCTGATGGTTCAGTACATCGACAGTTCGTTGACGTAACCAGATTTGCCCCTGATGGTTCAGTACACAGACAGTTTCTTACCTTAACCATATTTACTCCTGATGGTTCTGTACATCGACAGTTCGTTGACTTAACCATATTTGCCCCTGATGGTTCATTACAGAGACAGTTCCTCACCTTAACCATATTTACCCCTAATGGTTCAGTACACAGACAGACAGACAGTTCGTTACCTTAACCATATTTACCCCTGATGGTTCAGTACACAGACAGTTCCTTACCTTAACCATATTTACTCCTGATGGTTCTGTACATCGACAGTTCGTTGACTTAACCATATTTGCCCCTGATGGTTCATTACAGAGACAGTTCCTCACCTTAACCATATTTACCCCTAATGGTTCAGTACACAGACAGACAGACAGTTCGTTACCTTAACCATATTTACACCTGATGGTTCAGTACACAGACAGTTCCCTACCTTAACCATAGTTACCAATGATAGTTCAGTACACAGACAGTTTCGTACCTTAACCATATTTACCCCTGATGGTTCAATACACAGACAGGACCTTTCCTGAACCATATTTAACCCTGATAGTGCAGTACAGAGACAGTTCGTTACCTTAACCATACTTACCCCTGATGGTTCAGACATAGACTGTTTCTTACCTTAACCATATTTACTCCTGATAGTGCAGTACACAGACAGTTTCTTACCTTAACCATATTTACCCCTGATGGTACGGTACACAGACAGTTCCTTACCTTAACCATATTTGTTCCTGATAGTTCAGTACACAGACAGTTTCTTACCTTAATCATATTTACCCCTGATGGTTCGGTACAGACAGTTCCTTACCTTAACAATATCTACCCCTGATAGTTCAGTACAGAGGAATTTCCTCACCTTAACCATATTTACCCCTGATGGTTTAGTACACAGACAGTTCCTTTCCTTAACCATATTTTCCCCTGATGGTACGGTACACAGACAGTTCCTTACCTTAACAATATCTACCCCTGAAGGTTCAGTACACAGAAAGTTCCTTACCTTAACCATATTTACCAATGATAGTTCAGTACACAGACAGTATGTTACCTTAACCATATTTACCCCTGATAGTTCAGTACTCAGTCAGTACCTTACCTTAACCATATTTACCCCTGATAGTTAAGTACTCAGTCAGTTCCTTACCTTAACCATATTTACCCCTGATGGTTCAGTACACAAACAGTTCCTTACTTTAACCATATTTACCCCTGATGGTTCAGTACACAGACAGTTCCTTACCTTAACCATATTTACCCCTGATGGTTTAGTACACAGACAGTTCCTTGCCTTAACCATATTTACTCCTGATCGTGCAGTACACAGACAGTTCCTTACCTTAACCATATTTACCCCTGATAGTTAAGTACTCAGTCAGTTCCTTACCTTAACCATATTTACCCCTGATAGTTCAGTACTCAGTCAGTACCTTACCTTAACCATATTTACCCCTGATAGTTCAGTACTCAGTCAGTACCTTACCTTAACCATATTTACCCCTGATGGTTTAGTACACAGACAGTTCCTTGCCTTAACCATATTTACTCCTGATGGTTCAGTACATCGACAGTTCGTTGACTTAACCATATTTGCCCCTGATGGTTCAGTACAGAAACAGTTCCTCACCTTAACCATATTTACCCCTAATGGTTCAGTACACAGACAGTTCCTTACCTAAACCATATTTACTCCAGATCGTTCAGTACACAGACAGTTCCTTACCTTAACCATATTTACTCCTGATAGTTCAGTACTCAGTCAGTTCCTTACCTTAACCATATTTACCCCTGATGGTTCAATACACAGACAGTTCGTTACCTGAACAATATTTACCCCTGATGGTTCAGTACACAGACAGTTCGTTACCTTAACCATATTTACCCCTGTTGGTTCAGTACACAGACATTTCCTTACCTTAACCATATTTACCCCTGATTGTTCAGTACACAGACAGTTCGTTACCTTAACCATATTTACCCCTGATGGTTCAATACACAGACAGTTCGTTACCTGAACCATATTTACCCCTGATGGATCAGTACACAGACAGTTCGTTACCTTAACCATATTTACCCCTGATGGTGTAGTATACACACAGTTCCTTACCTTAACAATATCTACCCCTGAAGGTTCAGTACACAGAAAGTTCTTTACCTTAACCATATTTACTCCTGATGTTTCAGTACACCGACAATTCGTTTCCTTAACCATATCCACCCCTGATGGTTAAGTACACAGACAGTTCGTTACCTTAACCATATTTACCCCTGATGGTTCAGTACACAGACAGTTCGTTACCTTAACCATATTTACCCCTGATGGTTCAATACACAGACAGTTCGTTACCTGAACAAAATTTACCCCTGATGGTTCAGTACACAGACAGTTACCTACCTTAACCATATTTACCAATGATAGTTCAGTACACAGACAGTATGTTACCTTAACCATATTTACCCCAGATGATTCAGTACACAGACAGTTCGTTACCTTAACAATATTTACCCCTGATGGTTCAGTACACAGACAGTTACCTACCTTAACCATATTTACCAATGATAGTTCAGTACACAGACAGTATGTTACCTTAACCATATTTCCCCCTGATGATTCAGTACACAGACAGTTCGTTACCTTAACAATATTTACCCCTGATGGTTCAGTACACAGACAGTTACCTACCTTAACCATATTTACCAATGATAGTTCAGTACACAGACAGTATGTTACCTTAACCATATTTACCCCAGATGATTCAGTACACAGACAGTTCGTTACCTTAACAATATTTACCCCTGATGGTTCAGTACACAGACAGTTACCTACCTTAACCATATTTACCAATGATAGTTCAGTACACAGACAGTATGTTACCTTAACCATATTTACCCCTGATGATTCAGTACACAGACCGTTCGTTACCTTAACAATATCTACCCCTGATGGTTCAGTACCCAGACAGTTCGTTACCTTAACCATATTTACCCCTGATGGTTCAATACACAGACAGTTCGTTACCTGAACAAAATTTACCCCTGATGGTTCAGTACACAGACAGTTCTTCTCCTTAACCATATTTACCCCTGATGGTTCAGTACACAGACAGTTCTTCTCCTTAACCATATTTACCCCTGATGGTTCAGTACACAGACAGTTCTTCTCCTTAACCATATTTACCCCTGATGGTTCAGTACACAGACAGTTACCTACCTTAACCATATTTACCAATGATAGCTCAGTACACAGACAGTATGTTACCTTAACCATATTTACCCCTGATGATTCAGTACACAGACAGTTCGTTACCTTAACAATATCTACCCCTGATGGTTCAGTACACAGACAGTTCGTTACCTTAACAATATCTACCCCTGAAGGTTCAGTACACAGAAAGTTCCTTGCCTTAACCATATTTACTCCTGATAGTTCAGTACTCCGTCAGCTCCTTACCTTAACCATATTTACTCCTGATGGTTGAGTACACCGACAGTTCGTTTCCTTAACCATATTTGCCCATGATGGTTCAGTACAGAGACAGTTCCTCACCTTAACCATATTTACCCCTGATGGTTTAGTACACAGACAGTTCCTTACCTTAACCATATTTACTCCTGATAGTTCAGTACTCAGTCAGTTCCTTACCTTAACCATATTTACCCCTGATGGTTTAGTACACAAACAGTTCCTTACCTTAACCATATTTACCCCTGTTGGTTCAGTACACAGACGGTTCGTTACCTTAACCATATTTACCCCTGATGGTTCAATACACAGACAGTTCGTTACCTTAACCATATTTACCCCTGATGGTTCAGTACACCGACAGTTCGTTTCCTTAACCATATCCACCCCTGACGGTTAAGTACACAGACAGTTCCTTACCTTAACCATATTTTCTCCTGATGGTTCAGTACACAGACAGTTCTTCACCTTAACCATATTTACCCCTGATGGTTCAGTACACCGACAGTTCGTTTCCTTAACCATATCCACCCCTGATGGTTCACTACACCGACAGTTCGTTTCCTTAACCATATCCACCCCTGATGGTTAAGTACACAGACAGTTCCTTACCTTAACCATATTTTCCCCTGATGGTTCAGTACACAGACAGTTCCTTTCCTTAAACATATTTACCCCTGATGGTTCAGTACACAGACAGTTCCTTACCTTAAACATATTTACCCCTGATGGTTCAGTACACAAACAGTTCGTTACCTTAACCATATTTACCCCTGATGGTTCAGTACACAGACAGTTCCTAACCTTAACCATATTTACTTCTGATGGTTCGGTACACAGACAGTTCTTTACCTTAACAATATCTACCCCTGATGGTCCAGTACACAGACAGTTCCTTACCTTAACCATATTTACCCCTGATGGTGTAATACGCACATAATTCCTAACCTTAACCATATTTACCCCTGATGATTCAGTACACAGACAGTTCCTTACCTTAACCATATTTACTCCTGATGGTTCAGTACACAGACAGTTCGTTACCTTAACCATATTAACCCATGATGGTGTAGTATACACACAGTTCCTTACCTTAACAATATCTACCCCTGAAGGTTCAGTACACAGACAGTTCGCTACCTTAACATATTTACCCCTGATGGTTCAGTAAACAGACAGTTCGCTACCTTACCCTTAACCATATTTACCCCTGATGGTGTAGCATACACACAGTTCCTTACCTTAACAATATCTACCCCTGAATGTTCAGTACACAGAAAGTTCCTTCCCTTAACCATATTTACTCCTGATGGCTCAGTACACAGACAGTTCGTTAAAGGAACCATATTTACCCCTGATGGTGTAGCATACACACAGTTCCTTACCTTAACAAAATCTACCCCTGAAGGTTCAGTACACAGAAACTTCCTTACCTTAACCATATTTACACCTCATAGTTCAGTACACAGACAGTTCCTCACCTTAACCATATTTACCCCTTATGATTCAGTACACAGACAGTTACTTACCTTAACCATATTTACTCCTGATGTTTCAGTACACAGACAGTTCGTTACCGTAACCATAATTACCCCTGATGGTTCATTACACAGACAGTTCGCTACCTTACCATAATTACCCCTGATGGTTCAGTAAACAGACAGTTCGCTACCTTACCATAATTACCCCTGATGGTTCAGTACGCAGACAGTTCCTTACCTTAACAATATCTACCCCTGATAGTTCAGTACACAGACAGTTCGTTATCTTAACCATAATTACCCCTGATGGTTCAGTACACAGACAGTTCGCTACCTTACCATATTTACCCCTGATGGTTCAGTACACACACAGTTCCTTACCTTAACCATAATTACCAATGATAGTTCAGTGCACAGACAGTTTCTTACCTTAACCATATCTCCCCCTGATGTTAAGTACACAGACACTTCGTTACCTTAACCAGATTTACCCCTGATGGTTCAGTACACAGACAGTTCGTTACCTTAACCATATTTGCCCCTGATGGTTCAGTACACACACAGTTCCTTACCTTAACCATAATTACCAATGATAGTTCAGTGCACAGACAGTTTCTTACCTTAACCATATCTACCCCTGATGTTAAGTACACAGACACTTCGTTACCTTAACCATATTTACCCCTGATGGTTCAGTACACAGACAGTTACCTACCTTAACCATATTTACCAATGATAGTTCAGTACACAAACAGTTCGTTACCGTAACCATAATTACCCCTGATGGTTCAATACACAGACAGGACCTTTCCTGAACCATATTTAACCCTGATAGTTCAGTACAGAGACAGTTCGTTACCTTAACCATACTTACCCCTGATGGTTCAGTACATAGACAGTTTCTTACCTTAACCATAGTTACTCCTGATAGTGCAGTATAGAGACAGTTCGTTACCTTAACCATACTTACCCCTGATGGTTCAGTACATAGACTGTTTCTTACCTTAACCATATTTACTCCTGATAGTGCAGTACACAGACAGTTTCTTACCTTAACCATATTTACCCCTTATGGTACGGTACACAGACAGTTCCTTACCTTAACCATATTTACTCCTGATGGTTCAGTACACCGACAGTTCGTTTCCTTAACCATATTTGCCCATGATGGTTCAATACAGAGACAGTTCCTCACCTTAATCATATTTACCCCTGATGGTTTAGTACACAGACAGTTCCTTACCTTAACCATATTTACTCCTGATAGTTCAGTACTCAGTCAGTTCCTTACCTTAACCATATTTACCCCTGATGGTTAAGTACATAGACAGTTCGTTACCTTAACCATATTTACCCCTGTTGGTTCAGTACACAGACAGTTCCCTACCTTAACCATATTTACCAATGATAGTTCAGTACACAGACAGTTCGTTACCTTAACCATATTTACCACAGTTAGTTCAGTACACAGACAGTTCCTTACCTTAACCATATTAACCCCTGTTAGTTCAGTACACAGACAGTTCGTTACCTTAACCATATTTAACCCTGATGGTTCAATACACAGACAGTTCGTTACCTGAACCATATTTACCCCTGATGATTCAGTACACAGACAGTTCGTTACCTTAACCATATTTACCCCTGATGGTTCAGTACACAGACAGTTCCTTACCTTAACCATATTTACTCCTGATGGTTCAGTACACAGACAGTTCCTTACCTTAACCATATTTACTCCTGATGGTTCAGTACACCGACAGTTCGTTTCCTTAACCATATCCACCCTGAGGGTTAAGTACACAGACAGTTCGTTACCTTAACCGTATTTACCCCCGATGGTTCAGTACACAGACAGTTCTTCACCTTAACCATATTTACCCCCTGATGGTTCAGTACACAGACAGTTGGTTACCTTAACTATATTAACCCCTGATGGTTCAGTACACAGACAGTTCCTTACCTTAACCATATTTACCCCTGATGGTTCAGTACACAGACAGTTCCTTACCTAAACCATATTTACCCCTGATGGTTCAGTACAAAGACAGTTTCTTACCTTAACCATATTTACTAGGTACAACAGATTTCGTTTAACTGACGGATAACTGTTATTTTATCCGAAAACAACATCAACGATTAATAATTTAAATTTAATGGTATTTAACATAAAATATTTTGTTTTCAATGATTTCAAAATATTCGTAATGTAATTATTTAATTCCTTTACGTTTACATTCTTAGTCAGTATGAAATGTTTTTTTGGAACGCGTTTTGTGTATTATTATATTGATACATTATAGAAAATGGAATAAAATCTTAAGCCTACAGTATAATCATCATTTGGTGGAGCATTGTTAGATGTGGATATCACAGACTTATATCAATCACACGACACAATGTAGCATTGGTAGATGTGGATATCACAGACTTATATCAATCACACGACACATTGTAGCATTATTAGATGTGGATATCACAGACTTATATCAATCACACGATACAATATAGCATTGTTAGATGTGGATATCACCGACTTACATCAATCACACGACACAATGTAGCATTGTTAGATGTGAATATCACAGACTTATATCAATCACACGATACAATATAGCATTGTTAGATGTGGATATCACCGACTTACATCAATCACACGACACAATGTAGCATTGTTAGATGTGAATATCACAGACTTATATCAATCACACGATACAATATAGCATTGTTAGATGTGGATATCACAGACTTACATCAATCACACGACACAATGTAGCATTGTTAGATGTGAATATCACAGACTTATATCAATCACACGACACAATGTAGCATTGTTAGATGTGGATATCACAGACTTATATCAATCACACGACACAATGTAGCATTGTTAGATGTGGATATCACAGACTTATATCAATCACACGACACAGTGTAGCATTGTTAGATGTGGATATCACAGACTTATATCAATCACACGACACAATGTAGCATTGTTAGATGTGGATATCACAGACTTATATCAATCACACGACACTGTAGCATTGTTAGATGTGGATATCACAGACTTATATCAATCACACGACACTGTAGCATTGTTAGATGTGGATATCACAGACTTATATCAATCACACGACACTGTAGCATTGTTAGATGTGGATATCACAGACTTATATCAATCACACGACACTGTAGCATTGTTAGATGTGGATATCACAGACTTATATCAATCACACGACACAATGTAGCATTGTTAGATGTGGATATCACAGACTTATATCAATCACACGACACAGTGTAGCATTGTTAGATGTGGATATCACAGACTTATATCAATCACACGACATTGTAGCATTGTTAGATGTGGATATCACAGACTTATATCAATCACACGACACAATGTAGCATTGTTAGATGTGGATATCACAGACTTATATCAATCACACGACATTGTAGCATTGTTAGATGTGGATATCACAGACTTATATCAATCACACGACACATTGTAGCATTGTTAGATGTGGATATCACAGACTTATATCAATCACACGACATTGTAGCATTGTTAGATGTGGATATCACAGACTTATATCAATCACACGACACAATGTAGCATTGTTAGATGTGGATATCACAGACTTATATCAATCACACGACATTGTAGCATTGTTAGATGTGGATATCACAGACTTATATCAATCACACGACACAATGTAGCATTGTTAGATGTGGATATCACAGACTTATATCAATCACACGACATTGTAGCATTGTTAGATGTGGATATCACAGACTTATATCAATCACACGACACATTGTAGCATTGTTAGATGTGGATATCACAGACTTATATCAATCACACGACATTGTAGCATTGTTAGATGTGGATATCACAGACTTATATCAATCACACGACATTGTAGCATTGTTAGATGTGGATATC
Organism: Mizuhopecten yessoensis; assembly: GCF_002113885.1. NCBI lineage: Eukaryota > Metazoa > Mollusca > Bivalvia > Pectinida > Pectinidae > Mizuhopecten > Mizuhopecten yessoensis. The sequence continues at coordinate 1,421,210 of NW_018408920.1, forward strand.
ACAGACTTATATCAATCACACGACACATTGTAGCATTGTTAGATGTGGATATCACAGACTTATATCAATCACACGACATTGTAGCATTGTTAGATGTGGATATCACAGACTTATATCAATCACACGACACATTGTAGCATTGTTAGATGTGGATATCACAGACTTATATCAATCACACGACATTGTAGCATTGTTAGATGTGGATATCACAGACTTATATCAATCACACGACATTGTAGCATTGTTAGATGTGGATATCACAGACTTATATCAATCACACGACACATTGTAGCATTGTTAGATGTGGATATCACAGACTTATATCAATCACACGACATTGTAGCATTGTTAGATGTGGATATCACAGACTTATATCAATCACACGACACAATGTAGCATTGTTAGATGTGGATATCACAGACTTATATCAATCACACGACATTGTAGCATTGTTAGATGTGGATATCACAGACTTATATCAATCACACGACACATTGTAGCATTGTTAGATGTGGATATCACAGACTTATATCAATCACACGACATTGTAGCATTGTTAGATGTGGATATCACAGACTTATATCAATCACACGACATTGTAGCATTGTTAGATGTGGATATCACAGACTTATATCAATCACACGACACATTGTAGCATTGTTAGATGTGGATATCACAGACTTATATCAATCACACGACATTGTAGCATTGTTAGATGTGGATATCACAGACTTATATCAATCATACGACACATTGTAGCATTGGTAGATGTGGATATCACAGACTTATATCAATCACACGACACAATGTAGCATTGTTAGATGTGGATATCACAGTCTTACATCAATCACACGACACAATATAGCATTGTTAGATGTGGATATCACAGACTTATATCAATCACACGACATTGTAGCATTGTTAGATGTGGATATCACGGACTTATATCAATCACACGACACAATGTAGCATTGTTAAGACTAGATTATACATTTAAATAGTCTGCCTGTATTTTATCTTATGTTGCACACATCCTCTATGCGATCTCAAAATATTTAAAAATAAATATATAATAATATTTAACATTATAGAACAAATACGATATTGTAATGCTTGTACATTAATTATAAATCTGTATTGGCCATTGACGCTATCAGATGATATGGACAAAATGTCTTAGGTTTTAGTGTAAAATTGATCAAATACATTATACTTACTATGTATACACTCTTTAGCGAAGGACGAGTTGAGAGCCCAAACTGTCCAAACGGGAATATTCCAGAGAAAATAGATCAGAAAAATGATATTTTGCATGGTACCTTGTGAGATTGGAGCAGAACACGTTTGAAACTGTATAACCAGGGTGACACTACACTGCTACTGGATCCTGGTACCTAGCACAAAACACAATTGTTTCACACAAGTCGAATCCATTAGCACAGATCGGCTTATCCACCTAGCGCATCTTCTGGTGTGTTAAAACAAGCCTTCTACAAACAAAACGTCTGGAGTAATTCCGTGTTATTATCCTGAGTCTTTAAGCCGGCACCACATCCGCAAATGAGCGCGAGAATTAGCCTTCCGAACAGCAAAGTATTGATTAGCCACTAAATGTTCAATGTTGCGAATCCGAATAGACAGTAACTAACGTGGACCTCCCGTTCCCTGATTCCGGCGGGAGAGCGACCCTGTCATGCTCCAATCACACTCGTCGATGGAGATCCCTACATTAAACAGATAGTCACGTTATAGCTGGGGAAATTGGATTTTCAATGTAAATTCAAAGTTGTCTGACAGACCGATTGCAGTTTTCCCTCAATCAATAACGTAACTCAATGGGTTTTTTGCTAAACAGTACAAAACCTTTGCAACATGGTGGCTTCGAGACTGGCGGTCGGTGTTTACTGGTTCCTACCGCCCTTAGTTCTTCCGAGTACTGTTTGCCTGACTTAACCTGCTTACTTGGTGTCGTACTACTGCTTAATATAGAATACATCATATCTAATTTGATAATAAAAATCAATACTGCCTATTTTTCCAGATTCGTAGCTAACTTCAATCAAAATGAATCCACGATCGTTTGTGAAGCAGCTTGAATTACATTACTTGCCAAGATTATCATCAATCACGCTTTTAGTATCCGTGGGAATATTTTTAATCGTTTTAAAAAACCAAAAATATTTTCATTATATTTGGTCGATGGCAAATTATACGGGCATGTACGAGTGAAGATAATGTGACGGAATGAACTTTTCCAATGTGTAACTTCTCATAGATGGATAATGACCACCGGTCATAGTTTGTATCCCGTCTGTTCCTAGAAGATCTCCGGCTATGTGCTTCTTCCATTTAGTCCTATCTCGTGATTTTCTCCAAAGGTGATGACCCGTATTTTTCAATCTTGTCCACATTGGATGTGATGGTTTATCTCCCTTGACACATGGGATCCATTACGGCGTCTGCTACGGATCCCGGAGTGATGCCAACGCAGCAAAGCTACGTAGTCAATTTCCTGTCATTGAGCAGACGACACAAGTGATTTTGGGGGTTATGATAAAACGACATTTACCCAGACGGGTAATAACAAGCGCGCTCGCAATATGAACAGAGGTCAAAACCCTAGTAAAATATTGATTCTACTCGGGACAAATTTGGGACGGAGATGTCAATATCAAGGAAGTTCTTCTTTCCTCCTTGTGTTTTCAAATGATTTGATTAGAAAATGAAGCATTCATATATCAGTAAAATGTAAACTTGACATTTAACTGCGTTGCCATGAAGTTCAACATTATCTTTGTGATAGATTCTGTAAAGTGAAACTACACGCATGATGAGAGTTAGGTTAACGTCCTAGAAAGACACTAATACTAAAGTTATCCGATTGCACCTATTGAAGACTGTAGTTTTAGGTCTAAAACTTCCGAGTGTTTCTATAAATCTATTTTGGCTTGTATGCAGATATAATTACATTATATTACATATTTGGATACAGAATAGTTTCGAACAAAGGCGCGTCACGCTAGCCAAACTGTAAGTGTTGCAAACTAATAGGTAGAATTGTGTCATCAGTTGCCCTCGTCTCAAAGTGTCTATCCTGGGTCTACCAGGATGAATGTAGTAAGAAACTGTCAATCTCTCCATGAACCATACAAACACTGTCTCGACAAATTATTCGTTGTATAAAGTTGTTAATATAAATAAAGAACTGGATGCAAATTTAACATGTTGAACGCCACGCCATTGATGAAATACGCGCCTCTAGAAAAATGTTTTCCTGGGGAAAAGGAATCAACTGATGAAATATCTTAATTTGATAACATCAGAATAATCTTACACATAGATTAAAGAAGAACTCGTGGGTGAATTTCCATGTTAAAATTGTCCATTTCGTTATGTTCAAATATGTTCCAAATGGCGATTTTGTTTACTGAGCAATCACAGATATATAGAAGAATGAGTTTTTATATCTGTTTTACAACTACCTTATATATGTTCACACTTTCGCCTGCTGCACGATTGTTTGTTATTTCTTTTAATAATGTTTATCATTTTTTATGACACACAGAGTCAAGCTTTTGATGCTGGGCTCGTTTTTTGCACTTACTGTCGAAATCATTTGGAAAAGACAGTTGGATTAAACATGGCATCGAAGATGCCTTGCTAACTTTTGGAGCATGTGTCTGTTGATGCCCTGGTGTGTTGACGCTTCGGTATATAATGTCCTTAAGTGTTGCGCTTCGGTATATAATGTCCTTAAGTGTTGACGCTTCGGTATATAATGTCCTTAAGTGTTGATGCTGTTGCATCATTTCTCCTCGTGTGTTGACGTTGTGGCATATTTTGTCCTCGTGTGTTGACGCTGTGATATATTTTATCCTCGTGTGTTGACGCTGAGGTATGTTTTGGACTAATGTGTGTTGACGCTGTGATATATACTTTTTCTTTGTGTGTTGATGCTGAGGTATATTCTGTACTTGTTTACTGACGCTGTGGTATATTTTTTACTTGTGTGTTGACGCTGTGGTATATTTCGTCCTGGTATATTGACACTGCGGTATATTTTTTCTTTGTTTGTTGACGCTGAAGTATATTTTATACTTGTTTGTTGACGCTGATATATATTTTATACTTCTGTGTTGACGCTGAGGTATATTTTTAACTTGTTTGTTGACGCTGAGGTATATTTTTAACTTGTTTGTTGACGCTGAGGTATATTTTTAACTTGTTTGTTGAAGCTGAGGTATATTTTTAACTTGTTTGTTGACGCTGGGTATATGTTATACATGTGTGTTAATGCTGAGGTATATTTCATACTTGTGTGTTGACGCTGAGGTATATTTTGTACTTGTTCGTTGACGCTGTGGTATATTTCGTTCTGGTGTATTGACGCTGATGTATATTTTGCACTTGTGTGTTGACGCTGTGGAATATTTTGTCCTGGTGTGTTGACGCTGTGGTATATTTTGTCCTGGTGTGTTGACGCTGTGGCATATTTTGTACTTGACTGTTGATGCAGTGGTATATTTTGTTCTTGTACATTTTATGTTGACGCTGTAGTATATCCTTGTCTTTGTGTGTTGACGCTGTGGTATATTTTATCTATTTGTTTTAACGCGGTGGTATATTTTATCCTCGTGTGTTAACGCTGTGGTATATTTTGGACTTGTGTGTTAACGCTATGGTATATTTTGGACTTGTGTGTTGACACTATGATCTACACTTATTCTTTGTTTGTTGACGCTGTGGTATATTTTATCCTTTTGTTTTGACGTTTTGGTATACTTTGTCGCTGTGGTATACTTTTGAGTGTTGGTGTTGTGATATAGTCTGTGACTGTCGGTTGGTGTCTTGTAATATTGTGTACTTGTGAATTAACGCTGTTGTAGATTTTGTACTCTATTCGTGTTGTACACTGTATGATGGAACTTCAAACAAATTCCTTTCATCGTCAAAAGGGGGGTACGTTCGTCTCTTTAGGCTATGAAAAGAATAAACAAATATGCACAGAACACATGATGTAGATGAGCTCTACAGATAGTTCCTGTCTATTTCTGTATCTATAGTGTTAACTTGGAATTTATATTAACCTGTACAGTCTGTCACAGTAGATATTTCACATGTGAATACCACGTTCGTTCATCTTTCTAGTTCATAGTAACATGGGAATCGATATTGGCACATTGCCACATGATTAGTGATGGGTATATACACTACCGATAATATCGACTATTTTGAATGCCTGTCATTTCCAGAATTGAAATAGATGTTATTTAGGGAGCTAGAGCTATGTCAATTGTAACGGGATGTATAAGGTGATATTTAAAGCATACTTACGAGGTTTTGTATACAAACCGAGACTGAAATCTATAGTTTCAGCATGCAGGTATATATATTAGGCCATGATATTAGCAAGAATGTTTGCTTTATAAAATGACATCTGAATCATATTCCTGTTATTTTGTTACCTTATCAATAGGGAAGAATTTCGTTTCAGTGTGTTTAATTTGTTTTAAATATCACATAAAATCTTGGCAATGGATACAACACAAATACGTTCTCATCTTAAAGTGCAGAATTATAGCGAGAAATTGTATAACATACCGAAACACATTGGTTAATGATGCATGCGTCAATTGAAAAAGAATGTAAAGTATTATGTTTCACGTTAAAGGAATCGCATTATCATCATTTTATCGATGTATAAAGAATATTTAATGGTTTCATTTGCATCTCGCATGTGTCGTTTTGTGTTTTTATATAGATGTTTAGTATATATTTGTTTGTGTTTTTACATAGATGTTTAGTATATATTTGTTTGTGTTTTTACATAGATGTTTAGTATATATTTGTTTGTGTTTTTACAAAGATGTTAAGTATATTTTTGTTTGTGTTTTTACATAGATGTTTAGTATATATTTGTTTGTGTTTTTACATAGATGTTTAGTATATATTTGTTTGTGTTTTTACTTAGATGTTTAGTATATTTTTGTTTGTGTTGTTTCATCAACTGAAACATGACAGTTAGTCTGGTAGGGGTCATATATCTGTATGTAAAATGAAGAGTAATTGGATAGAAGTCCACAGGCAGATGTTGTAGTTGTTTAAATACAGTTAACAGACGACATGATGTAGCGATAAATTAAATGGGCCTGTATTACGTTAATCAACACGTGACTTATTTACATAAATGTTTACTACATTCACTTGAACAATTCTAAGTATGAAGACTAATTTTATATCAATTTGTCCTGTTTGAATGTGGCGTAACTGCTCGAGTGGAAATCATCAAAAAGATTGTGAGTTTTGTTTAAATCCAAATTGCCTATTCTTCCTGACAATAATGCTCTTGTCATGGGTTAAGTGTGACGCAAAAGTGAATTTATAACTTTGCGATGTCATTCACAGGTAAGGAGCCATTTGTCATGCAAACATTTTGTATTAAATCGTATCAAATCTTTATCATTTTCACTATGTTACTATTATCATATATAAATATATAAAAATATGACAAAATAGTTTCTCCGTATTTTCCTAGTCCTTTCACCTCTTAGAGGTTCAGCAGGGGAAACAATTATATACAAGTATGTTGACAGGACAACACAACACAGAAACTGATGACGTCACAATACTACCTACCAAACATGACGCCAAAATTAACAGTGAAAGTACTAGGGGAGTACTAGGAAAGAGTTTTGTCATGTTTTTATATTAAACTATCACAAGGACTTAGGTAAGTTTTATGTATATATATATATATATATGTGATATGTGAAGAGATATGGAAATGAGGCATTACAATATACGATGTTTAGTACGGTTTCCTGTTTTTGAAAACGCTTTTTTTATCATTTATACATATAGTGTCGTTTTTGTCACTTTTGTCGGACATGTCTTCCAAACGTCATATTTTGAAAGGTAGTAGATACACGTACAATTATTCAACCGCAGTATATACTTTGGTGTCGTGATTTTGTTCTTTTTCCTTTATTATAAAGACGGGTATTTCAAAAAACGTGGAAAGCATGTCATCTTTTTTAAAATACGAGCTTCAATATCAGGTATTAGCTTTCCAGTGGTATACGATATGTGCGTCTGCGATGCCGATATTTTTTTTACAATGAATAAAATTTGAACATAAATCGGCTCACAGAACAAATGGTTTCCAGATGTCTCATGTCACATGAATAGATGACGTCATGGACAATGCCGAGCGTGACGTCAACATTCATTAAAAACCGATCGGCCCAGATCGGCCCTGCGGCAGTCAACGTAAAAATCAGATCGGCCCAAATCGGCCCTGTGGCAGTCTAAGGTTTATACACATACATACCTCACAAATCACTAAATACACATACATACTGTACCTCACAAGCCACTTAATACACATACATACCTCACTAATCACTAAATAAACATACATACCTCAAAAGCCACTTAATACACATACATACCTCACTAATCACAAAATAAACATACATACCTCACAAGCCACTTAATACACATACATACCTCACAAGCCACTTAATACACATTTATACCTCACAACCAATTCAATTAACATGCATTCTTCACATGGGTAGTAGATGTTAACAAAGAAATAAGGACAGGTAAAACATTAACTAAAATAATATGGAGAGAAAGTGCCAAACACCTGTGGACACCTGGCCCCAGTCTTTCAAACATTGGTAAGGGGAAAGTTCAAATATGAGTACAGCAAAATCAAGACCATCTGCTACCATTTTAACTTCTATACATTAGTTTAGACAAATACAGATGGTTGTGCTTTAGGATTTATTTTGCTGAAGTCTCTTGCTTCTTATTGTCACCATACATAGGTAAAGGTTTTACTGTTTTGTTCAAAAGTGAGATCATGATTACCCCAGAGAAGTGTGTTTATGTCTGTTAGGAGGATCTCTGGAAGATTTAAGTTCCTAAGATTTCTTACCAGGTGATTTCTTACAGTTGGGTAATATGGACATGTATAGAAATAGTGATGTACATTTTCTACTGCCCCACATAAACATAAAGTGGTATCGCTGAGGTTAACTCTATAAAGGTCATATTGTAGACTGCTGCATTCGTTCCTAAGTCTAGTGTTTAAAATGGTAAATTTTCTATCTCCTACTGTTAAAAATTTTAGAATAGAAACAATATCATGTTTCAAACAGTTTTTAAATGCAACAAGAGAATTGGTTGACTTTATGAAGGGAATTCTATTGTGTTACAGATGAAGGTATGAATGATTTTCTAAAAAGTTCTGTCCTACATCGTGGGATAGTGAAATCGTGTTGGTTACGAGTTACATATGTTGATGTTTCAGAACGGAGACTAGGAAGGAGTTCTAACAGATTATTTGGTGTCATATCATTTTTTATTTTGAGAAGGTTGATAGCTTAATATGTTTACGACGTTCGGATAAAAGTTCCCATCCCGTCTCAAAGTAAAGCGATTCTCTTGATGCGTATACAGGTAGGTAGGTAACTACTCGACCTGCAGGTAACTGAACTCTCTCAAGTTTTTCAGAGTCTTGTTGAGAACACCCATCCCAGACTACCGATACGTACTCCAGTAAGGGACGAATATATATTTTATAAAGAAGAGATAAAGAATATCTAGACACTGAATATTTAAGTTTTTGAGTAATGCTAGCTTTTTGTATGCTGACTTGGCAATACAGTCAATATGGTATGACCATCTGCCATCACTGGAGAAATTGAGACCTAGATATTTTTGATGTTGAACGAATGGTAAAGTAATGTTTTGAATACAATATCAGGTAATGTAGTATTTCGTCTTTTTGAAATAAAGATCATATTTGTTTTTTCTGCATTGAATTTCATTAACCATTTCTTTGACCAATTTTCCAAAATAGATAGATCATGATTTATACAAGTTTCCATCTCTCCGGTGGTTGCAGATGATTTACCCAAGGATGTGTCATCAGCGAATAATCTGCTTATACTTAACATATTTTCAGCAACATCATTTACACATATAAGAAATAAGAGAGGACCCAGTACTGACCCCTGGGGCACTTCTGCTGATAGATTAAGTGAGTTTGATTGACGGAATCTATAAACAACTCTTTGTTTTCTATCTAATAAGTAACTTTTTAACCAATTCAAAATCTTACCTGTTACACCATATTTTTCTAATGTGTACAACAATCCCCTAAGCCATACCCTATCAAAAGCTTTGGATAGATTACAAAAGTCTATGCAACAGTCTGGTTGGTTGTCCAGAGCAGAGACAATACTATGGTAGATTTCCAAAAGTTGGAATACGGTGGAGTGGCCTGCTAAGAACCCTGATTGATATTTGTAAAATAAATTATTGGTGTGAAAGAAGTTATAAATATTCTTAAAAAATAAACGTTCCAACACCTTACTGAAACAACTTAGCAGAGATATTGGTCTATAGTTTGAAACCATACTAGGAGTATCTTTCTTAAATAAAGGTACAACAATTGCTAATTTCCACGTGCTAGGGAAGCAGTTTTCTGAAAGAGATCTGTTAAAGAGGATACACAAAGGTTTACAGACAGAGGAAGCTGTATATTTTAGCATCCTATTATTAATTGAGTCTGGACCAACAGCTTTATTTATATCAATAGTTTTTAAAACATCTTCAACCTCATTCTGATCTTTATGAATATCTGTAAGAGATAAAGTTGGTCGTGGAAACGGTTTAGAACAGTATTAGGTTCTTCTATTGTTGATATTGATACAAAAAAAATGTTAAGAACATTAACCTTATCAGAGTCCGAGTATGAGATGGATGAGCTGACATCAGTATTTGTGGATTGTAATGGAGGAATTTCTGATGATGATGACTTGTGTGATATAAGCTGTTTTAACAATTTCCAGTAAAGTTTCTGGTTGTTGATAGATGCATCGGTAATTTTGCACTCTATATCATTATGATAGTTTGAAATAGTATGCTTTTTACACACCTTGTTCCGTGCTGCTTTGTACATATTATAAAATCTGGAGGTATGAGTAGTTTGAGCTTTTTGTCTTAATTTGTCTCGGAGAGGAATTTGACCTCTTAATGCTGAATCGAACCAAGGTTTGTCTCTTGGATGAATTGTATTTTGTTTGTGAGGTATTCATTGTTCTATAAGTTTCATTAAAGTTTGTGTAAATATGGAACAAGCTTCATCTATATTTTCTGGACTGTTAATTATATAATCCCAATCTACATCAGTTATTTTATTGTTTAATTCAGCAAAATCTGCATTTTTATATAACCAAATGGTACGGTGAAAAGATGTAGGTTTGCATCTAAAATGTACAGGAATGGATGTATATGTGGCTCCGTGGTCACTAAGATGTTGATCAACACTGATAACCCCACTTTCACATGTAGAAAAGGCTGAACTAACCAAGATGGGATCAATAAGGGTAGATGTTGCTTGAGTGACTCTAGTTGGATCTGTAATTAGATTTAAAAAGCTGAATGATTCACATATGGTTACAAGAGGATTTGATAATGTTGCAGCGGTGAGGTCACAATTGAGATCACCGACAATTATGATATTATCGCTGATTTCAAGTGATTTTTCAACTGTCCATTCGAAGTAAGCCCAAAAACTGGTGGGTGCATTTGGTGGACGACATATATTGCACAGTAATATCTTAAGAGTTGGTGTATCAATTCGCACCCAAATTGCTTCCAGGTAATTATGATGTTCAAGATCTGTACGTCGTTGGGCCCTAATTGATCAGATATATAAAGTTTACAACCTTTAAGGAACTTGGGCCTGTATGGTACCATATCACAACGTCACAAGGTCCGACACAGGATCACATGACAGACGTGCTCTTTACGATTAATGGTTTACCTACGAGAATCTCTGTACTAGATACATTTTCCTCTTTATCTACTGACCAGAATGTCATCGAGTGGAATCGAACAATAATTGCCGATAGACTGTCGTCAAATTGCTTTTGTATTTCATTTCTGGTTGTCGATCGGCAAGAAAATCTAATGAAGCAGAGGTTGTTCAACTAAACAGCTTACAATCAGGTCAGTTCATCAGGATGGCCATCTTCTTATATTGTCATTATTATTACCAGTGAAACCGTTTGGAAATGGTAAACGAATGCAGCCATGAAACATCACAGTTCGTGCGAGCGTTTGAACAGAGGCGCAGTGTATATAGTCTTTGGAACTTAAATCAAAACATGTCAGTTTTTCAGTAGAGGAAAAGAACTATTTAATGTAATTCAGGTTTATATCTCCATATGTAAGACCGCGTTGGCTTTGTAAAACTCATTTTTACCTTTGAGCTGTATGCAGGAAATCGTGAAAGAAAATAGTCCAAATACATATCTGCATGACTGCAGTCTAGTAAGGAATGTAGGAAAACTATCAGGAGTAAATGTTAGTTAATGTGTTACAAAACAACAATAAGAGAATACCGGATGCCATCAAGCCAGAACCATAATTCGAATTAAATAGAGAAAATAACTTCTTCACGTATTATATACTGATGATTTTATTTTGGAAGTTTTATATACAGTAATAATTTCAAATTGGTTGAATTGGAATTCGAATATTATATTAGATAGGGATACAAAGTGACCAAAACTGAAGTTGAAGTGAAATGTGATATGAAAATCGTTCTACAAATCAGCGGAAAAAAGCTTGAGAACTTTTACAATCTTCTCGTTTATAATGCACTTTCTTCGCGGCGGTAAAATTAAGTATGATACAGACATTCAGTATTGATATTGACATTCAGTATTGACATTCAGTATTGATATTGACATTCAGTATTGATATTGACATTCAGTATTGATATCGACAGTCTGTAGTGATATAGACAGTCAGTAGCGATATAGACATTCCGTATTGATATAAAAAAGTTAGTAGTGATATAGACAGTCAGTAGTGATATAGACAGTCAGTAGTGATATAGTATTGATATTGACATTCAGTATTGATATTGACATTCAGTATTTATATTGACATTCAGTATTGACATTCAGTATTGATATTGACATTCAGTATTGACATTCAGTATAGATATTGACATTCAGTATTGATATTGACATTCAGTATTGACATTCAGTATAGATATTGACATTCAGTATTGATATTGACATTCAGTATTGACATTCAGTATTGATATTGACATTCAGTATTGACATTCAGTATTGATATTGACATTGAGTATTGATATTGACATTCAGTATTGATATTGACATTCAGTATTGATATTGACATTCAGTATTGACATTCAGTATAGATATTGACATTCAGTATTGATATTGACATTCAGTATTGACATTCAGTATTGATATTGACATTCAGTATTGACATTCAGTATTTATATTGACATTCAGTATTGACATTCAGTATTGATATTGATATTCAGTATTGACATTCAGTATTGATATTGATATTCAGTATTGACATTCAGTATTGATATTGATATTCAGTATTGACATTCAGTATTGATATTGACATTCAGTATTGACATTCAGTATTGATATTGATATTCAGTATTGACATTCAGTATTGATATTGACATTCAGTATTGACATTCAGTATTGATATTGACATTCAGTATTGATATTGACATTCAGTATTGATATCGACAGTCTGGAGTGATATAGACAGTCAGTAGCGATATAGACAGTCAGTAGTGATATAGACAGTCAGAAGTGATATAGACAGTCAGTAGTGATAGAGACAGTCAGTAGTGATATAGACAGTTAGTAGTGATATAGACAATCAGTAGTGATATAGACATTCAGTATTGATATAGACAATCTGTATTGATATAGACAGTCAGTAGTGACAGAGACAGTCAGTAGTGATATAGACAGTTAGTAGTGGTATAGACAGTCAGTAGTGACAGAGACAGTCAGTAGGGATATAGACAGATAGTAGTGATATAGACACTCAGTAGTGATAGAGACAGTCAGTAGTGATAAGACAGTCAGTAGTGATAGAGACAGTTAGTAGTGATATAGACAGTTGGTAGTGATATAGACACTCAGTAGTGATAGAGACATTCAGTAGTGACAGAGACAGTCAGTAGTGATATAGACATTCAGTATTGATATAGACAGTCTGTATTGATATCGACAGTCAGTAGGGATATAGACAGTCAGTAGTGATATAGACAGTTAGTAGTGATATAGACAGTCAGTAGTGATATAGACAGTTAGTTTAGATATAGACAGTCAGTAGTGATATAGACAGTCAGTAGTGATATA
>NW_018408921.1:0-208375 GCF_002113885.1 Mizuhopecten yessoensis
ATTTTATGGGGGTGGATAGGTATTTTATGACTATAGTATAGGGTAAATGGTTATTTTATGGGGTTGGATAGGTATTTTATAACTATAGTATAGGCTAGGTGGTTATTTTATGGGGGTGGATAGATATTTAATGGCTATAGTATAGGGTTTTAAAGGAAAAGTTGACGGACGACGAACGCTGCGGTATGGCATAAGCCCACCATGGTCCTTCAGACCTGGTGAGCTAAACATCATTAGTATGACAGACAGCAATGAATCGCAATGACTATTCTGGTCAGCTGAGCTAAAAAGTTAGAGCCTGACAGACAACAAATGGACAATAGATGGAGCAAAAACATATAATCTTACTTGGGTTTTTTGGCAAGGCTAAAAATGTTGACGCCCGACAGAACTGATAAGCTAGACTGAACCCAAACACCGCACCATGGCATAGGAATACTTGCCTGAAGGGGAAGTGAGCTTATGCCATGGATCAGTGTTTGGTCTTTGCCTGAAGGGGAAGTGAGCTAAACATCAATATTATATAAACAACCATAACGTTTATTAGTGAAGTCCTTTGGATAATTGTCACTGAAACAATGGCTCTCCCACTTTAAAGGGTCATTCCTCTTAGTGTACTCTTTCAATCAATCTTTCTCACTATTGTATCAAATGAATATTACTTTATTTTTCCTGATCTATTCATTTAGATTTAAAATTTTGTTTAAAGAAAACATTTTCTTACCATATTCCATGATTGTCTGTCCAGCTCCTATGGGTTTCAGATTAGCGTCTACCGGGCACACCACAGCATACGCATTTGTCTCTGCGATGCTTTCCGAGACCAACATCAAGCATGGAGAGTTCTTGATCACCCAAGTATGTGATGGACAGGGTTTCAAAATTACCCTTTCCTTTCTCTTTGATAAATAACAATTGTTAGCCATCTCAAATTTCATTTTTTTGTTTTCATCTTCCAGAACTTCAGGAAGAAACTTCATTCTCAGACTTTCGTTCACTATGTCAACAACTCTCTTTTCCAAAGTAGATTTCACAATGGGAAGACTTTTCTCTGGTCCAGTAAGTTTTAGTTTCCTTTTGTTTTCAGATGATTCAAGATGCACATCATACTTCTCTTTCAGACTTCTTCGAAATATGAGCTGATTCTCCAGGTATTCACAGGCTCCTTCAGGCATTTCAAGACAGACTGATGTTTCAGTGTAAATCCATTTATCACAGTGTCTCATCACTGTTAGGATTTCCTCACAAGCATCAGCTGTTGCCACTAATGGTACCTCATCGCTTGTCAGGGATAAAATTTCAGCTTTCCCATGATACCTCTGCAGTACATTTTTGCAGGCTTCTTCTTGCAAAACCTTTTCCACTTGGTTGAACTCTACTCTTAGGGATATAACTGATATCATTGCAGAAACACTCTTCCCAGCATTCACTGCTTCTCTCTTGGTCTGTGCAAATATTTCAACAGTAGCACCATCATTTCCGAGCTTCCAGAAATATCTATGTTTTTTCTTTTGCAGTTCTCTTGTAATGTAGTCTTTGGTTTCCTGATGTTTAAGAAGAACTGCACAATCCTCAGTTAGACAGCAGGCTTCTCTATTTTCCTTGATCCCGGAAAGGATTCTTTTGATTTCTTCACGAACTTTGTAAGCATCACCTTCCGATGCCACTATCACAATTTCACCATTTCCAGTAGTACATTGTTTAAACTCATCAACAAACCCCAAAGTATTCCACAGACACATGTCAAGTTCAGAAACTTCCAAATGTACCTCATCTGTCTTTGAAGATTGTGACGGCTGGTGTTTCTGTACATCTACAGAACGCTGTTGACTTCTACTGGGTTCTGATTGTCCTGGATCTTCAGAGTGTACCCATTGTATAATACGCTGCATCACATCTCTGGTAGCAGCCACACGGACCTCGTCATCTGTTTTCTCTATGACAACTCTCTCAATTTTTGTTGGACTCAGACCTACTTCCCCGAATGACATCTCTTTTACACGTGGATACAGCTGTACAAGGAAAACCTCTTCTACAATGTTTTCCTTTATTTTGTGACGAACTTTCTTCAAATATTTTTTTTGACCAATCAGTAGAAGTTTTCCCTGCTTCTGAACATTTAATACACCTGAAATGTTGTCTGTCCTCAACAAATTGTTGATATATCTGCCTGTCTCAGGGTTTGAAAGCAGCTCTGTCTGAAGCGATGTCATTTCAAGTGGTTCTGTATGCAAAGTACTGAAAAAAGTTGCAATCTTTCTTCTGCATTCTCCAACTTCATCTCGTTTTCCTCTGTATGTGACTTTTGTGTTACAGTCGTGAAGATGAACTTCAACATCTGGAAAATCCTGCTTCAACTCCTTAAGAAAACTGAGAGATCTAAGCATCATTCCATGTGATTCAGACTCAATGGGGCATTCCATTGTCAACAGTTCATCATTTCTCATGTTAGCTTTCACTTTATAAAGAACTTCATCCACCTCTTGTTTAAATCCCACAATGTATAAACAGTCTTTGGCCTTGTCATAAAAAACATCAGCCTCACCATTTCTCCTATTAATAGCTGAAACGAGACGGGAAAGATATCTTTGAAGGGAACTCTTAGTACTGAAGGATGATAACTCGAACTTCTTTTCCTTCAGAGAAGGTCGATATTTTGCAATCCATTTTTGAACAATTGTTCTACTTTGTTCAAATGTATAATCAGTTGAAATCAAAACTTTCCGTATTCCAGTACATTCTGAATATTTCCAGCAATGCGCATCCAGCAAATCTCGTTTCTTGTGTTTGAACAAGAACTGCGTGAAATGAACATTATCTTCAAGGTCACATGAGAATGTGCCATCACTCCCTGTTTTCTGGATGTAGACTTTGTTTGTTGTCCAAACTTCATCAACAGCTTTGTTCCCATCAGCCTTCTTGGACAAATCTGGAAAATAAACATTTTATTTATAAAACTAATAAAATAAATGAACAACATATTCTGAAACATGAGAGCCACATAGGTAATATACTGTATACATCTATCACCAGGGGTAGCTTACAACTTAACAAGATATAATATTGTGAGCAACCCATAGAGTACCCCACCTCTGGACATACATGTAGTCTGTTTAAGAAAAAGAACAAAGGGCTGTACCAACTCTGCTATTGTCTGCAGACAATTGTGGGGTTGCACAACATAACACGATGTGTGCACAATCTGTGCATGATGTGGAAATTATGAACATCATTTGCCAAGGTTAACTTACCTAGGTCGTTTGTCATTTCTACATATTTCATAAAGTATGTTTGTATTTACCGTGAGTGAGTGGGTATGTGTGGTACTGGTTATATGTATTATTCTTAGGTAATTAAATTATACCGTGAACTCAGTATCTTTGTTGACTTTATACATTATCAGACACCATGACCACAGTCCTTCGTGACAAAGACATCATAACCTTGAACTTGACGGTTCTTCCATTATGGCATCAGGTACGTGAAATAAGGTGTAAGACAGAAATTTCTTACATCCAAGTCCTACCCTGGACAGTTCTATCATATAGGCACAGGACTGAAGAAGGTTTCGTGACCTTTATATAATGCCCAAAATATCTGTCATAGTGACCTAATTATGGTGCTAAGGTGCACTGAAAATGTCCCGAAATATCCGGTTTGGAGTTCTGACATGAAACAGTACATAAGACCGGGACAGTCAGGAGTCAAGGGTAATAAGTGGCCTAGAATGTTGCCCTAAGTCCAGAGTTTGCTTTTGCACAAAGATTCATTTTGATCTTGAACTTTTTAACCCAGAAATTATGTCTGAATTTTCTTAGTTTGCTATACCCTGTTAGTATTGTCACCTTGGTAGGATACTAGCTGCTTTCTACCGACTCAGCTAGGGAAAATTTCATTCGGTAGAGTGTAACACTAATAAACCAGAGGTCCCAGTGACTCCTAGAAGAGACATTAAACAAGAGATCCCAGAGGGATCTTGGCGCCCACCTTTGTACCATCTTCATTAGTTCTTTGTCAGTTCGATCTTTTCTCTTCTCACCTCTAATCTGTTTGATCGAGTCATGTTAACAGTAAATGCACCTTGAGGTAACTTTTGATCTAAACTTAATACTGATGTGTATGAAAGCCAACCTTCAAAGTGAGTTTGTCATTTCACATATTTACTAGTACAGTTCTTAATGTGAAAGAAATAGAATCGATCATTGCAATATGAGAAAGATCTGTTTAGTTCTTCTTTTAATCCATTTTGTTTTTATGATCAGTCTCAAAATATAACATACACAACGAGGGATCAAGGGGAACCTACATTTAAAATTTGAGAAAGATCCCTCCCGTACTTCCCGAGAAATAGCGATAACAAACTTTCACTATCAAAATCCAAGATGGCTGCCTGTCGGCCATGTTGTTTATCCGATCAGTCTCAAAAATTGCCCTGCACAGCTAAGGACCAAGGGGAACCTACATATAAAATTTGAGAAAGATCCCTCTGGTACTTCTTGAGAAATAGCGATAACAAACTTTCACTATCAAAATCCAAGATGGCTGCCTGTCGGCCATGTTGTTTATCCGATCAGTCTCAAAAGTTGCCCTGCACAGCTAAGGACCAAGGGGAACCTACATATAAAATTTGAGAAAGATCCCTCTGGTACTTCTTGAGAAATAGCGATAACAAACTTTCACTATCAAAATCCAAGATGGCTGCCTGTCGGCCATGTTGTTTATCCGATCAGTCTCAAAAGTTGCCCTGCACAGCTAAGGACCAAGGGGAACCTACATATAAAATTTGAGAAAGATCCCTCTGGTACTTCTTGAGAAATAGCGATAACAAACTTTCACTATCAAAATCCAAGATGGCTGCCTGTCGGCCATGTTGTTTATCCGATCAGTCTCAAAAGTTGCCCTGCACAGCTAAGGACCAAGGGGAACCTACATATAAAATTTGAGAAAGATCCCTCTGGTACTTCTTGAGAAATACCGATAACAAGAATTGTTTACGGACGGACCACGGACGGACCACGGACCACTGACGCAGGGTGATTTGAATAGCCCACCATCAGATGATGGTGGGCTAAAAAATAAGGACATATCTGTTACATTGGTGCTCACGTGATACTCGGGAAATATTGACAAAAATTCTAGTAATACTTTCACAAGAATCGCTATGACCCCTGGAAAATTCAGGACAGTTCTTTCCTGGAGTGTGAGTATGCCACCATGTTAGGAAACGCTGCTTCCTATTAACTTGGCTAGGGAGAATTTCTCTTCAGCTCATTCAGTAGAGTGAAAGACTAGTAAACAAGAGGTCCCGTGTTAGACTCCTTGCGGAGGCATTGAGAAAAAAAAGACCTCTGTTTCAGTATTGGTGTGAATATGCACTTGTACAGTGGCCGAGCCGATTTCTCTGTATGCTCACTGAGCAGGTCGACTCGCCTGTAGTTGATGAGCTGTCGTGCGAGACAATATCGAATGTAGTCTATACTTGGTCAAGCCGCTATATGGACGTTTTTTATCAAATTCAGTATCAAATGTAAATTTTCTTTTTCTAGTTCAGAAACAGGTTACTCACAGCACTGTGAATTTAACCTTTGTCATGTAAACAAAAACACAT
Organism: Mizuhopecten yessoensis; assembly: GCF_002113885.1. Taxonomy (NCBI): domain Eukaryota; kingdom Metazoa; phylum Mollusca; class Bivalvia; order Pectinida; family Pectinidae; genus Mizuhopecten; species Mizuhopecten yessoensis. The sequence continues at coordinate 5,609 of NW_018408921.1, forward strand.
ATTAAATGTGTTTCTCTTCACCCCATTTATAAGTAGTCTCCCTGTGCGGTCCCAGTTGGAAAGATATTCTAATTAGTAAAGAAAAACTATGTGACCTTGCATTACAGAGGCTTTATAGGAAAACACAAAATTACCTGTAATTCTTGATGGGTGTCGTTTGAATCCTTGGGAGACGTTATATAAAGGTTTCCACGCATCCCCATCTGCCTTTTTAAGTACAAATCTCTCTTTACCTTCAGCCATGACTAGTACAGTTCTTTAGAGTGCTGTAATACCACAATTCATCTTCACATCATGAAGAAATCTAAGCAAAGAAAATCTAACAAATGAAACCAAAAATGAATATAATTATAACATGGCTTTAGATATAAATTGGGGTGGTAGAGATAATGGAGGACAATATATATATCTGCATTTTCTTAACAAGATTGACTGGTATATCATTTACATGTTTTGGTTGATTAAATATAACATCTGTATCAGGATACATAGAGAGTAGTGTGCTTCCATAGGGGACAATAAAGTGTTTAAGCTCAGGTGACCTAAACAAATATAGTATGCTTAAATTTGTTTAAGCACATTATAGGTGGTATTTATTAACTTTTGACATAATTTCAGACTCCTATGGATGATTTATAGGATAATACAATATACCAGACACAAAAATATTTGTTTTTGTCACCGTTTTTATCATAAAACGAAATACATACGACAAAATATCATTAAAGAAAATAATAACTTCAACTCTGTCAAGTCTACTTTCGGTTTGAAAATAGAATTTGGGTGACGTGGTTGTGAAAATCCACGGAGCAGGAGTCTTTCGCTCTCTGCATTGTACCAGAAAAATACAAATTGTTTGGTCAGAACATATGAAACGATCACGTGTTTCAATTATTCCAACGGCTCACCATGAATTTGCACAGAAATATAGCGGTCACATCTTCGTCTTCGACTGAAACGAAACTAGAAATACCAGGGGCCTGTTCGTTTATGTGGAACAACCGGTACGGCCGTTTTAAATGTCACATTTCCGGGTATAAATCCTGGCAAACCAGCAAAAGTTTATGAAGGCCTTGTAAGGCTTTGTAAATGTTTGTCTGTAAGCAGCATCAGTTTACTAGGTCCGACCTTATTCCATTTACAAACTATCCTGATCAAACCGGTTCAACCGTTTGTACTGGTGTAACGTTAACTGGTACACACTCCCGGTCTGTACGCATGCGCATCTACTGGTGTACCCGGTCTGTACCTCCCGATCTGTAGCATATATGCGGGGCTACATTTGCCTGGGTGTTCCTTCCATGCGCGGTTAGGTCTTGATTTAAAAGAGTTTACAACTTCTGGTGCTAGATTGTTCCACAGATACACTGTGTGTACACCAAAGACTCGCATGTCCAATGTGAATCTCGACACATTAATTAAGTCCAATTTATCAAAGTACACATAGGAATCAATTAAAGCGAAGAAAGCTACATGTATATATATGTATAACCACGAAATTTATTTATTTTAGATATGAAATGTTTCAGTAAAAGAATAGCTATATAACAAGTGCAGAGCGTTGCTCGTCATGCTGGACTTGTCTGCTACATTTGACGACACCTGGAGTACTCAGTGTGTTGCCATTGGATCTACCACCTCGCATGCCGTATTTGGCGCAAAGCTTACTTTTTGCTCCGACGTAATCCAAACAGCGAGTATTACTCTGACGTAAGCGAAATACAAATGTAGCGAGTATCTGGATTACCCCCCGTGTGACCAGGGACGTGTAGTCCACTACACGTCCCTGGTGTGACCAGAGACCTAAAGTAATTTAGGTCTATGGTGTGACTAAGTACTAGATTCCGGGTTTCCTCAAGGGTCGGTGTTAGGACCACGACAATATTGCCTGTACTCCAATCTGATCGGAGAGATTTGTCGTCGCCATAGCCTTCGCTATTTTATGTACATGGTCATCAAACCACAGGACAGTTGGGATACAATTTCAGAAAATCGGGAAGCTTGTCTGAAAGACATCAGCAACTGGATGAACGCCAACATGCTAAAGCTTAATCAGGAAAAGACGAAACTAATCGTCTTTTCCCCAAAGTGTCAGCAAACAATGGCTCTCCAGCTCAATGTCGGTGCCAGAACTATTGAGAATGTCCCAGCTGTTAAAAACCTAGGAGTATACTGTGATAGTTCACTGAACATGGAGAAACAAGTGAACGCTATTGCCAAATCCTGTAACTACCTGATCAGGAACATAGGCTGTATCCGGCAGTTTATACCGGAAGATGCATGCAAGATTTTGGTGCATTCACTTGTTACCACTCGGTTGGGTTATGGTAACGCCCTGCTCTGTGGTATATCTGACAAACTAACTAGTCGTCTGCAGAGGGTCCAGAACAGTGCAGCACGGCTGGTTACTCGTACTCGAAAGAGAGAGCACATCACACCTATGCTTTATTCATTGCACTGGCATGGTTACCTGTACGATACAGGTCGCAGTACAAAGTTTTGGAGTACATATATACAAGCCACTGAATGGAACAGCTCCCCAGTACCAACAGGAGCGTGTTACCCTGTATCAGCCGTCACGACCACTGCGGTCGGAGTAAGAATCAGTTTTGTGTGTCCCAAAATCTCGTACTGTGACCTAACTTATAGATGAACCGGTGCTTTGGGAGGGTTTCGGTCACGTTGTGGAATAGCTTACCATCTGCCATTAGAAAGTCAAATATCCTGGCCAAATTCAAGATGGACATCAAAACTCATCTATTCACGTCTGCATTTTAGGCCCTTTGCAAAGACGTCATGTAAATACCACCCTTTATATATTCATTTATGTGCACATTACGATGATTATCTGCTTGCTTAATGTATAAAAGTGATTGTAAGCCTTTGTTTTTGTTTTACAATTATAACTAATACTTTTATCCATATATTGTAAAGCGCTTTAGAGATTTTTTACAAATCATATAGGGCGCTATATAAATGTTGTATATTATTATTATTATCATTGTCTTATAACGGGTGAAAAATCAAATTTTTACTTGATATACAATGAACGTATTAAAACACGTACCCGGAAAATAAAAACCACTGTCGATGACATATACCTCGGTATTGACAGCTTTTTGTTTTTGTTCTCCTAGCATCATCTGGTCGTTTATCATAATAAATTATATCTTCGTCTTCATCTGATTGACTTCCTCCGTCGATACCGACGATTACGGAAGTAGGGTCATTGTGCTATCGTGCGTTAATTATGTGCAGTGATTATTTTTTTTGGATTTTTTTGTTATTTGCTATAGGATAAAAACAGGTTAAAAGCATTGAGTAAGTGTTAGTTATGTTGTAGGTTTTGTATATGTTCGATTATGTTGTATGTGGTGCATGTCCTTAATTCTGCTCATGTATTTGATTGAATTATTGTTGTGGGTAGGAGGTTCCATTATGGTGTATGGAAAGAATGAGTGTCTGTATGTGTCTTTGGATGTGTAGATATGTTTGTAACTAAGGTCGTGTCCTTGACGTGTTCTGGTGTCTGCCGGGATGAGATTGTTAGTGTGTATTGCTACTTGTTGGTGTATTATTTTGTAGAGAAGAATAATACGTGTTCTCGTTCTGCGTGTGTGTAGTGTTGGCCATTGCAAGTTGTGTATCATAACTGTGACTGAGCTTGTGTTATGGTATTTGTTTAGGACATATCGTGCTGCTCTTCGTTGTACTTTTTCTAATTGGTTTACGTTATTTGTATAACGTGGGTCCCAAACTGAAGAGCAGTATTCGAGTTTTGGTCTTACAATGGCCTTGTATGCATGTTCTTTTATGTGTCTTTTATATAATGAACCAATATTGACTTTATTTGCTCACTGAAAATTATGTTTTCTTTCCTACAAAGTGACATTTAAGTCTGATATATTATCATTTTAATCGATTCAATAAGTGTGTAAACATTTTTTTAACTTTTATCTCGCGCACAATAAAAATATTTCTTACCGCACCGAAATGTCACATCGATGTTGTCGGCGCGGTTAGCGGGTATTTGGTTATATCGGCCCAAGGTAATATCGTCCAGGCCTAATTTACCCAAGTGAAATCGGCCCAAGTTAAAATCGGCCCTACTATGTATCTATATGTTAAATACATGGGATTTATACATTTATTATACATTAAAGGATTTATTTAATTACGTACTGTTGTTGTTGTTTTGTTTTTATTGCCTTACACAAACAATGATGTTCGCCTACCAGACTGTTGGTAGCTCATAATTAACTCTTGAGTACCTCAGACCAAATATGGAACAAATCCTTTCATTCCTACAGAAGAAGAAGGACTTTATAAATTCACTAAAATCCTTCTTCTTCGGTAGGAATGAAAGGATTTGTTCCATATTTGGTCTGAAGCATCCTTGGGGGAAGGGGAACCAATTTTGTATAAACCGTGTGTCTGGCCCCACAGGGGCCTGAGGGGCGGAGTCCAATAGGGGAAACATAGCAAATTCTTTAAAATCCTTCTTCTGTAGGAATGAAAGGATTTGTTCCATATTTGGTCTGAAGCATCCTTGGGTAAAAGGGAACCTATTTTGTATAAAACGGGGATCTGGCAGGGGAAATATAGCAAATTCTTTAAAATCCTTCTTCTTCTGTAGGAATGAAAGGATTTGTTCCATATTTGGTCTGAAGCATCCTTGGGGGAAGGGGAACCAATTTTGTATAAACCGTGTGTCTGGCCCCACAGGGGCCTGAGGGGCGGAGTCCAATAGGGGAAACATAGCAAATTCTTCAAAATCCTTCTTCTGTAGGAATGAAAGGATTTTTTCCATATTTGGTCTGAAGCATCCTTGGGTAAAGGGGAACCAATTCTGTATAAATAGTGGGTCTGGCCCGAGAGGGGCCTGAGCAGCGCGGCCCAATAGGGGAAACATAGCAAATTCTTTAAAATCCTTCTTCTTCTGTAGGAATGAAAGGATTTGTTCCATATTTGGTCTGAAGCATCTTTGGGTAAAGAGAAACCAATTTTGTATAAACAGTGGGTCTGGCCCCAGAGGGGCCTGAGCAGCGCGGCCCAATAGGGGAAACATAGCAAATTCTTTAAAATCCTTCTTCTTCTGTAGGAATGAAAGGATTTGTTACATATTTGGTCTGAAGCATCTTTGGGTAAAGAGAAACAAATTTTGTTTAAACAGTGGGTCTGGCCCCAGATGGGCCTGAGCAGCGCGGCCCAATAGGGGATACATAGCAAATTCTTTAAAATCATTCTTCTTCTGTAGGAATGAAAGGATTCGTTCCATATTTGGTCTGAAGCATCGTTGGGTGAAGGGGAATCAATTTTGTATAAACCCCTGGGACCTGAGGGGTGGGGCCGAAAGGGGTCAATTTGGCTATATTGATTTAAGGTTGTTGGAGTGTATTGATAAACGGAAATAGGAAGTACATCCCTAGTTGAAAATCCAATGAAGGGAGACAGTATCACAATTTCCGCATATTATAAAGTTTAATATTAAACTGGTGAATATTATATGTTTAGTATTGACAGAACATTGTGTTCTTTCATATGTGTATATGATTTTATTAAAAAATGTCAATTTTTAATCGTTTATAGATCATTTATTTTACACAATTTCAGCATTTATTAAATTGCTATACATTACTGCAATACTAATCTATGGCAGTATTATTTTTATTGACATTATATTGCAAACAATTGTGTCTTTCATTTTTGTGTCGCCTGCGAAAAGCTGATGACACATGCATAGGCATTGCTATGACGGCGTCGGCGACGTCGTCCGAACAGAGATTTTCGTGCGATAACTTGAGTTTCCTTGGGCCGATCAAACTCAAACTACATGTAATGCTTCCTTACCAAAAGTGCTTGCTTGGGATTTCTTTTCAGGTCCGAAGGTCAAAGGTCAAGGTCACTGTTACTATAAATAGAAAATCTGTTTTCGTGCGATAACTTGAGTTTCCTTGGGCCAATCAAACTCAAACTTCATGCAGTGCTTCCTTACCAAAAGTGCTTGCTTGGGATTGCTTTTCAGGTCCGAAGGTCAAAGGTCAAGGGCACTGTAACTATAAATAGAAAATCTGTTTTCATACCATAACTTGAGTTTCCTTGGGCCGATCAAACTCAAACTTCATGCAGTGCTTCCTTACCAAAAGTGCTTGCTTGGGATTGCTTTTCAGGTCCGAAGGGCAAAGGTCAAGGTCACTGTAACTATAAATAGAAAATCTGTTTTCATACCATAACTTGAGTTTCCTTGGGACGATCAAACTCAAACTTCATGCAGTGCTTCCTTACCAAAAGTGCTTGCTTCGGATTGCTTTGCAGGTCCGAAGGTCAAAGGTCAAGGTCACTGTTACTATAAATAGAAACTTCACTAAAACTGTATACTGGACGGCTTCGATCTACATGTACCACTTGACCCACCGTGTATACCTCTGAAATGCTGTCTTACTCCAAATGTTATTGACAACACTAACTGTTTAACATCATAATCCACAAGTTTATTCATTTATTTATGGGAAACCATCCGACAAATCATACAAATTAAACTTGGAATTGAGACAATGAGTATCCATAGCAAGTTCCTTAAAACGTAGAGTATTCTTCCCAGAATAACAGATTATATAACAAAATGATGCCATACAGAAACATAATCTATGATTATTGCTTACTTTTAACATTATTTCTTGAAATGAAAAGTGTACCTATTTCTTCGTAATCTCCAGCTTCCTGCGCAGGCAGGCGACACATCCACTTCCGTGGAATTCTTGTTTTTTTTCAAAATTCACTCTTTTTTACATAAATTTCCATTTAAAATCCTTAAAATTCTAACAACCTATTTTTTTTTGTGGCAGATAAAATTTTCTTTCCTTCAAAGCAATATAACTACAAAATTTGAAGAAATTCTACTGAGAAATGGTGACACAATCCTATTACCTTAAGGGACTCTGGAACTAAGAGATGAATATCAACCATATGTGACTGGAAGCATCCCTCGGTAGTGGAGATTCAAAATTGTACAAATGGAGGGGCTGACCCCCCCCACCCCCCCTCCCATACTAAGGGGTGGGGCCAAAAAAAGTTAATTACTTGGAAATGGTTGAGACCCCAACAGTATAACCATATATACAATTGTTTAGTATAAAGAGTAGCATGCACATTTGCTTCCAGGATGGCCTATGGTCTAGCCCCACCCTTTGAGACATAGTCCCTGGGTCATAACTTTGAAACGATTGAGATCCCCATCCCAGAACTATATATACAAATGCTTGGCATAAAGAGACAAAAGTAGTCATGGCATTAGAATAGACCCTGGGGTCTGACCGAACCCCTAGGGACCTAGTTTCTGAGTCACAGCTTGGAAACAGTTAAGATCCCCACCCCATAACCATACATTAAATTGCTGGGCATGAAAAATCTAATAGACATACTACAAGAATTGGCATTGGGGTCTGGTATATTCCCATGGATCTTATTTGGAGAATATTTTGTCATGATTGCTTAGATATCCAGGTGAGCGATACAGGCCATATGGGCCTCTTGTTAAAATGTGAACTAACCTGTAGTATTGAACTCGTAAAAAAGAAAAATGTGAAATTACAAAACAAATGGAAATGTCCAGAAATCACCAGAGACATTCTCTAGGTTGACAGTTTTCATAATAATTCTATGAACTTCATTTACTATTTGCAGGTAAGGATTCTGAACCACATTACATGGAAGACTGTGGCAGAGCTGGACCACTCACTTGTCCTGGAGACAAATAATGATGTTGTAAGTAGGAACATGATTGATTGATTGATTGATTGTACGTCCTTGTTCTGGGTTATAACTGACCCTAGGGCAATTGGTAGGAACAATGGATTGACACGGCACAAATAGGTCACACAGTCATACATGTGATGTCTCCTGATAGGACCGAGAGTATGACCTTCACCCATATTCAAGGTCACAGGGGTCAAATATGTTAAAAACTATAAACAACTTCTTCTCAATAACCAAAATGCCCAGGGTGATGATATTTGGCCAGTAGCATGCTGAGATGAAGGGCTACAAAGTTTGTTCGAATGAATGACCTTCACCCATATTCAAGGTCACAGGGGTGAAATATGTTAATAACTTTAAACAACTTCTTCTCAATAACCAAATTGCCCAGGGTGATGATATTTGGCCAGTAGCATGCTGAGATAAAGGGCTACTATGTTTGTTAAAGTGAATGACTTTGACTTATATTCAAGGTCACAGGGGTTAAATTTGTTTAAAATCCCTAAACAACCTCTTCTGAATAACCATGGGTCCCAGGATGTTGATACTTGCAAGTTGCATCCTGAGATGAAAGGCTATAAAATTTGTTCAACATAATGACTTTATTCGACTTTCAATCACAGGGGTGAAATGTTTTTAAAAAAATAACAGGGTCTTTTGAATGAATTTTAATCATAAATACTGATATTTTACCTGTAGCTTTATTTTAGATCACTTTTAAGGTTACAAGTGTGAGATTTATACCAAGTGAGCGATGCAGGCCCATTGGGCCTCTTGTTTTCACATACAAATTTAGCCCTTCATTTAAAATTGAAAGAACTTTCAAGGAAGTCTTTGTCGTTATGTTTCATTTTCAGCATTTTCAGCTGTTTAAATAACTGGAAAAAAACACATTTTTGAATTTTTTTCAGTCAAAATTTGTTTTAATTATTTTTTTTTATCATATTTTCATTTGCAGTTTTGGTTTGGGGCAATTTGTTATACCCTACCTATACCTGCTGGAGTGTTTGTGCCTGTATTCACCGTGGGAGCAGCTTTTGGGTGCCTTGTTGGGGAGGGCATGACAGCCTGGTTTCCAGAGGGTATTCCATCAGGAAATGTGATCAGAAAAATTGTCCCTGGCGGATATGCTGTCGTTGGTAAGTGTAACGTTTTCCTTTGTGGGTAGACTCTTGTGGTAAATGTTAGTGCCATAGGGAAATTTTACTTCCCTTTGTGGGTAAACTCTTGGGTTAATGTTAGTGCCATAGGTAAATTTTACTTCCCTTTGTGGGTAAACTCTTGGGTTAATGTTAGTGCCATAGGTAAATTTTACTTCCCTTCGTGGGTAAACTCTTGTGGTAAATGTTAGTGCCATAGGTAAATTTTACTTTCCGTTGTGGGTAAACTCTTGTGGTAAATGTAAGTGCCATAAGTAAATTTTACTTCCCTTTGTGGGTAAACTCTTGTGTTAATGTTAGTGCCATAGGTAAATTTTACTTTCCTTTGTGGGTAAACTCTTGTGGTAAATGTTAGTGCCATAGGTAAATTTTACTTTCCGTTGTGGGTAAACTCTTGTCGTAAATGTAAGTGCCATAAGTAAATTTTACTTCCCTTTGTGGGTAAACTCTTGTGGTAAATGTTAGTGCCAAAGGTAAATTTTACCTCGCAAGTGCAATTGCCCGAGAAAGGGGAGAAATCTACTTAGACAGCAATTATAATTGGACTGGTAAGCAGGATGGATTTCAATGCAGTTTGAAAACATTTTACATAACATATAACTTGTATGTGTGACTGTAACCATGTGTATAGAAGTGTTGTCCTTTATGTAAGTAGGGTATTCATTTATGCAAAAACGTCTTCACGTTAAGTTAGTATCATTTATTTCATGAAGATAATTAGCAGCATATCATTACACTCTGAATACCCAGTTCAAATATTAATTTGAAAGAAGGACAATCAGGGCATCATGGACACTAGCTTTTAGGTGGAGATGGTCATTTTTGGGGTCCACTTGCCTGATACATTATATATTTCACATTTGAACCCCCTGTAATTTAATGGGAACATATCTAATAGCCTTGCATCCCAGCAAGCTTCAGGCAAAATCCCATGACTAGGCATTGTTTTTTTTTTTTACCGAGGTTGTGTAGTTAAAATTTTAATCTTGAATGAAGGTGCACGTGGAAGTAATTTATTTGGAGAACTTGAACCATTCAATCTTACTAGCCACAGGCTAAATATCACGACAAGGTATTGCAGTTCCCAAGATATCCTTCAATTTTTTTACATAATTTTGACCCATGACATTAAATATGGATCATGAACAACTTCACTGAAGCAAGTCACTGGTCAGATATTAACATATAGGGACTTACAGTTCTTCAAAGGAATAATTAGATGTTGCATGAGTAGACGGCAAAAGCCACAAAGTAATTTTGATCAAACAGAATTTGCACACTTCAATTCAATTTCATCATTAATAATTTATATCACAATCCTCTTTTGCAATTTTATTTTCAATGAAAAATCATGCCTTTGGTTATAGAACAATTTATTATATCATAATAAGACACTGATTGGATTTAAGATTTGACTAGATACAATTTTTGAATGCCCAAAACGATTGCACTTTCATAGCATGTATGAAAAATTCTATGGATATATATATTTATTTATATATACAACATTTGATATAGCACCCTCTCTAGCTAACATAAGCCACTCTAAAGCGTTTTACAGTACATAGATAGACAATTTATACAATTAGGATATACAATTTTTGAGGAATTCGCAGGAGCTGCCTTATCAGGCGCTAACTACTAGTCCTATGCCACCTGGCTAATATCTCCCTATGCTTGTATGCCTGCATATGTGCTGGAGATGTATTGTGTTCTGTTTGTAGTGGGACCTTGCTTCCAACGGGATCTTTTATAGTGCCACCTCACTTGAATGCTACATCACAGATACCGCAACATCCACCCCAGACCATTTTATACTCCACCTGGGTTGTTGGAGTTGTGTGGGCAGGAGAAAAACACTTTCTCTGATATTACATGTGTGCGACGACTTTGGGGATCAAACCCTGGCCGCCTGCGTGGAAGGCCGAAGTGTTAACCACTCAACCAATCCGCCCATAAAGAGGTTCAAGTCCAAATCTTTTTCTCCCACAACATTCAGATAATGTATTTAGAAAACAATGTTTAAAGCAGTTTTGATTGAAATGAAAAAAGAAAACGAGGTTTCCGGGCAGTGAAACACGAGGACACAATCACTGATGATGATATGAAGAAACTGTTCGGTAACCTGATTGTTAATTTCAACATTTCAATTGTTATAACGGCCATGATATTGTGCAGTGTTAAAAACACTACCTTTATTGTTAAAGCTTGAATAGTTCACCTGTTACATTTGTTGATGAAAATACAATTTACATGTATTTGTTACTTTGAAAACTTTGTTAATTAAGGACTTTCGGTATAATAAAATAAATACTACACTCATTAGAGTGTGACAGTGCCTAGAGTCACCCCTCGGCTACACCTTGGGTGACGGGGATACTCTTGGGGTGACCCTAGGCACTGTCATACTCTAATTCATGAGTGTAGTATTTATATATCACTTGGGAATACATCATTCCTCAGTGTCCGCTCGGAGAAACAATTGCTTTGAACTATGACGTCACAATGGAAGATGACGTTGCAAAGCATTGTTACTCTACGCCAGTAAAGAGAAACACACACAACCACGGTGAGAGATCAAATGTTTAATGGCGGAAAACGTCAGAGCGGCACATACGTGTAACACAGAAAACGAAGCCCGGTCCGGGATCTCCGGAACCATAATAACTAACATACATTACACTGGCGCTACCCTCTTTTTCTTTGTAAATGACTTATGGCTAAGTTATTATGAATGATAAGGAAACATTAACCGCAATGTTGCAAACAACTATAAATGAACGTTACTAAATATGGTGACACAACAGTTCTATATGACTCACAGAGGCTGGCGGATCCCCACAGCTTTGTTCCTGAAGAAACTTGAGTGCGTTGCACAGGGCGGCACACTGGTGGCAACCATCGGTGGTGCGTTTGATTGCGGACTCTAGGTCAAGTGCGTAAAAATGGCGTTGGATGGCGCACCTGAGGTGGTGGTTTGAAGGATGGTCAAGTTTTAGATGTAAGGCTGTCAATAGACCATCGACGACCTGTCTGGGAATAATAATGCAGTCGGTTGAACTGGCAAACAGTGCGTCACATTTGACGACAAGGAGGCCGTCCCTAGAAAGAGAAGCAACGTTTAGGTAGCGTTTGACATCCTTGATCGTAGTTTGTTTCTTGGAGGGCCGGGTGCCCTGACACAGATGCGCGTGTGTTCTACGAAGGTCTGTACAATTGGATTGTATAGACAACCATTCGGACCGACTGGTGTACGGCAACTTGGACGATCCTGCTAGGATGTCATCGACGGACACTTGACCAACAACGCTAGCGACAAACGTGTTGACGAATGAGCAAATTTGACATGTAGGCTCATTGCACACGGGGGCGTTGCGGCTCGCGAAGTCGGATGGAAGTATAGCAGAGCCTGACACGTGTCGTAGCGACACTTGGAAGCGGCTCGCTGTGGACAGGAATGTTGAGGTTCGAGGGCTAGCAGAAAATTCTCCTCTGCATAATTTCTCAAAAGCTTGCACACATGGTTTGCTGTCAGTTAACACACAAGCCTTTGTAGTTGACTGGATGATGTATGGACTGAAATGTTTTATGGCGGACGCGATGGACAGAGCCTCGATTTCACACGGAATCCAATTGGTCTGGTTCTTACGCAGTTTGGCACTGAAATAGCCTGCAAGACAGACTTTGTTGTTACGAGTGACGTACAGTGTTGCCCCTAGTCCAGGGTCTCTGACTGCACCGTCTGTCACTATCCATAGTTGGTCAGTAGACGTGGGTAGAGTGATGGTGCGGTTAGAAGATAACGCCTTCTGGGCATTTGTAAAGTTATGGAGGAGTTCGTCGGTCCATTGGATGGTCTCCTTTGATTCGCGTCCACCTGCGACAACACTATCAAGCGGAGAGAGGAGTGATGAACAGCCTTGCACAACTCTCGCAAGTACTTTGTATGCTCCGATGAACGCACGTAAACCGTAAACGGTGTTTGGTGGGGGGCAAGAGGAAAGTGTCGCGACATGGTGGGGAGCTACATTTCTGTAAGGCCTGAAGGACGGATTTAAAGTTTTGTAGTAGTTCTTCAAAAGTCTGGCCACCGCAGTACAAGTCGTCAGCAAGTTTCGCTATGCATCAAGCTTCTATCAGGTCTCCGAGGACACGGCAAGTTATTTCCTCTAGCGCAGTTTCTGAGCCTGGCATACCCATCGCGGTACGGGCATACACCCGGGTGCCTTTGAAGGGGGTTACAACACCGCAGTACTTCATGGATTCCTTAGCAAGGAGAATCTGATAAAAAGCCTTTGTGAGGTCAGTGGCAATCAGATACTGCCACTGGGCGACTTGACGGAGGGTTGAGTCTACATCGGGCATCAGTGATGGCTGGGGCTTACTGTATCGCCCTACGTCAGCAAATGCTGTGACTAGTCGAAAACCTCCGTTAGGCTTTTTGACAAGGAATGATGGGTTTACGTATTCGACAGATATGCCAATGTCCTCTGGTCGACGAAACACACCTACAGACTCAAGTTCATCAAATTTGGCTTGGAGCTCTGAAAGTTGGTTCCTCGAATATTGAGGTGAGCGGTCTTTGCGCTGAGGGGGTTGAACTGGACCCATGTTAACGTTGGCTTTGAAGGGACCTACAGCGTCATTGTAACCTGTGAATTCTGGGTTGAACACTTCGTCAAACTCTGATAGTAGACTCTGGAACTTGGGCTTGATATTGGTCGGCATGAGTCCATCGTGGTCAAGGTTGACATTGTATAGGTCTTATGAAGGCGAAAGTTCGTAGAGCAGGCTGCCACCACGCCTAGAGAGAAACACACACAACCACGGTGAGAGATCGAACGTTTAAAGGCGGAAAACATCAGAGCGGCACATACGTGTAACACACAAAACGGAGCCCGGTCTGGGATCTCCGGAACCATAATAACTAACATACATTACACTGGCGCTAATAACGTCCTATTTAGAAGATTGACCTATGAAATCATATCCAGCACGTTACTCACTAGTGGGTAACCAAATATGTAATGAGTTGGGAGTGAGGAAATCTATAGTGTTTGTGGGAGATTTTTTTTTATTGTAAAACTGACTTTTATTGCAATGGGAGAATTATAGAAAAAAAACGTTGAACCAAGTGCAAAACATTTGATGCTTCTACCAAAGTTCAATTGTGTCATTTTAGTTTGTACAGTATTGCCCTTTATTTAGAAATAAACAACCCCCTTGCATATCTGTGACATGTCTTTAACTGAATGTCCATAGAAACCATCCTTAGCTATCACTTGTTTCCTCTTCCTTATTTAGCCATGTGAAAAACTGGACAGTTTGTCGCATAGCAACGCCCTTGCCCTCCTGCTCGTCGGGATCCTCAATCTTCTCCCACTGTTGAAAAGTATCCTCCGATACTATGTCCTCATCATATAGTGTTTCAAACAGTGTTCGTAAAACACCTGTAATGCAAAGTTTTTGAACCTATAGTGAATTTGAATTAGGTTTTAGATCTAAAGGGACCATTTGGTAGGCACTCTCAAACTGGGAAGTTTACTTGGTTTATAATTATGTTAAAGGGACAATTTAGTGAAGTAAGCTTTAATTTTTTATAATCTTGTTACAAAATTCTTCATGATAATCTAGTTTGAACCTCCTTATGAACAATTCATGTCAAGAAATTGACTAGACAATATTTTCTTGGCGTTTTTAATCAGTAATGAAGAAATCCTTAACTGTACAGCCGCACGTTTTAGCGGCAGCTGTTGGGGAATTTCTAGCTAAATGAATGTCTTTCCAGCCTAGGAAAGAATGAAATTCTCACTTTATCCACTTAGCCATTTTGGAGTACAAGTACATGCATGCATTGATTCTGAATCAAAAGCATCCTCCAACAACATCTCAAACATGGTTATTAATAGGTAGTCTCTATTACGTTTAAACCTATTATTATCATACTCTCTGCAGTTTGAAATTCTCCCCGCGGCACCCTCTCAGTGCGTGCATACTCTAATTGAACAGAAAATCTTATTAGAGGTATATAACATGATACTTATAATTCTTGCTTGCGATGTATTGTGTAAATTCAAGAATGCATTATGTGTGAACTCAAGACTCATAGCTGACACTGTGTTGTCGGTCGACAGGATAGTGCTGTACATGTTTACTTCTCACTGAGAGGCCCAGATATTGCGCTATTTCAGTCGTAGCTATTTTTAACATCGGCTTTTCCAAAAGTTGAAACTGACCACACTGGATGTTGGCTTCAGGACATGTCATTATTAACTACGTAAACTTTCGTTAGAAGATATATATTTTCAGTATCAACACGATTTTCAGGTTGTCATTTGACAAAATAGCCCCTTTAACACCTTTCTCATGCATAAAGTCATCATATCCTATGTATCTTACGCATGGCATTTCTGACAACGGTTACTATATATGCAAAATTGAGTCCCCTTGCCCCAAGGATGCTCCAAACCAAATTGGGATAAAACCCCTTAATCCCTACAGTAGAAGCAGGATTTTAAATGTTTTTCCTCTATTTCCCCACTACCCCCAGGGGGGTCACACCCACCCTTCATACAAAATTGAGTCCCCTTTGCCCAAGGATGCTCCAGACTAAATTAGGATAAAATCTCTACGGTAGAAGAAGGATTTTAAAGGTTTTACATCTATTTGCCCTATTGGGCCCCACCCCTCTGCCCCGAGGAGGACCACACCCACCAGCTATACAAAATTGAGTCCCCTTGGCCCAAGGGTACTCCAGACTAAATAAGGATAAAATCCTGTCATTCCTACAGAAGAAGAAGGATTTTGAAGAATTTGCTCTATTTGCCCTTATCATGCCCCGCCCCTCTGCCCCCCACCAGGTGGGCCAGAAGAAGGACTTTAAAGGTTTTACCTCTATTTCCATTATTTGGCCTCGTCCCTCTACCCCCAGGGGGCTACACCCACTGTTTATACAAAATTGAGTCCCCTTGGCCCAAGGATGCTTGAGAATAAATTAGAATAAAATCCTTTTATTCCTACGGTAGAAGAAGGACTTTACAGGTTTTACCTCTATATCCATTATTTGGCCCAGCCCGTCTGCCCCCAGGGGGGCCACACCCACCATTAATACAAAATTGTGTCCCCTTGGCCCAAGAATTCTCCAGACTTATTAAGGATAAAATCCTTTAATTCCTAAGGTAGAAGAAGGATTTTAAAGGTTTTACCTCTATTTTCACTATTTTCCCCCACCCATCTGCCCCCAGGGGGGACACACCCATCATTTATACAAAATTGAGTCCCCTTGGCCTAAGGATGCTCCAGACCAAATTTTGTCAAAATCTATTTTGCCATTCAGGACTAGTAGCGTTTTAAAGGAAAAGTTGACGGACCGACAACGCGGTATGGCATAAGCTCACCATGGTCCTTCGGAAGCACCCCTGCCCCACCCTCATTTTATTCTACCCCGGACTTAATTTTTGTTATTTTCATATTCAGGACATCAAATTGATGTAAATTAAACAAATTTGGTTTAAAAAAGTCAAGTAGGAAAAAAAATTGCTGAAACCCTTCATTTCATCATTATGGTAAAAGTGAAGCTCCCCTGCCCCACCCTTATTTTTTCTACCCCAGACTTAATTTTTGTGATTTTCATATTCAGGACATCAAACTGATGTAAACTAAAACAGATTTGGTTTAAAAAAGTCAAATACAAACAAGAAGCTCAGAGGGCCTGAATTGCTTACCTGGATATTTGAGCAATCATGGGAAAATATTCTCAATAAAAGTACTTTTGTAAATCTTTTCATATATTGAGTCTCCTTGGCTTAAGAATGTTCCAGACTAAATGAAACTTTATACTACTCTATCCCAGCATGCTACTGGTCAAATATCCTCCTGATATTGCGGAAGAAGTTGTTCAAAGATATTTACATATTTGACCCCTAGCCCTGTGACCGTGAGAGTAGGCCAAGGTAATTTATTTGAGGAAAGTTTAAAGCACTTCATGCCAGGTACCTACTGGCCAAATATCATTACTCTGGGTCTCTTTGTTATTTAGAAGAAGATATTTAAAGGTTTTAAACACATTTGACCCTTGTGATTATTAAAGTTGGTCAAGGTCATTTATTTGAGGAAAGTTTGTAGCACTTTATGCCAGGTACCTAGTGGCCAAGTATTTTTACTCTGGGCCTCCTGGTTATTCAGAAGAAGTTGTTTAAAGGTTTTTACATATTTAACCCCTGTGACCTTGAAAGTAGGTCAATGTCATTTATTTGAGGAAATTTTATAGCACTTAATGCCAGGTACCTACTGGACAAATACATGGCCCTAGGTCCTCCAGTTCTTAAGAAGAAGTCATTCAAAGAAAAAATTGATGGACAATGGACAACACGCCATATCAATTGGCACTTTGTGCCAGGTGAGCTAAAAAATATAAAAAAATATTGAAAAATAAATATAAAATGTTCTTTTGTCTATTTAAATAGGTTTTCTCTGCAAAATACAAGTATGATTATCACACACAACCAAGATGAGAGAAATGTGTGATATATTTTGAATACATGCAATAAACTTGTTTTGATGGAGCTTGGGTTTATTTATAGGTAGTGTATGTCTATAATACTGCACAATTCTTCTTAAACATGTACATCTTATGCACATTACAACTAATATGTGTATAACTTGGAAAATAATATGGTTAACATATATATACCCTTATGTCAATTGAATCAACCTCATATGATATTCTATATTATAGTTCAGCCCATCCTCGATACTCTAGGGGTTATGCTCACTTTCACTCTCTGCACCCCTGGGATATGTCTGTGTCATACCAAAATTGAAGGCAAGCAGCTAGTTATTTGTGAGGTTGATACCTGTCTTTTGTCATATTACAAAGGAGCGACACCAGTCAATTTTACCGTTATGTGATTTGAGAGATTCTTTTGAGAAAAAGATCAAACTAGTCTTCTTGTCTCATCCACAAGGTGGTGCTCACTAGTACCGAGCCTTCCATTTTGCTATGACATAATCATGGGGTGCACTAGAGCGAAAGTGAGCATAACCCCTGGAGTATCGAGAAAAAGTTCAACCTTCAAGAAAACAATATTACTACTGTCCTACATTATTCCATGTCATTGTAATAACAAGAGGCCCAGAGGGCCTGAATCGCTCACCTGGATATCTAAGCAATCATGGCAAAATATTCTGCAAATGAGATCCAAGGGAATATGCCAGACCCCAATGCCAATTCTTGTAGTATGTCTGTATTAGATTTTTCATGCCCAGCAATTTAATGTATGATTATGGGGTGGGGATCTCAGCTGTTTCCAAGCTGTGACTCAGAAACTAGATCCCTAGGGTTGTGGCCAGACCCCAGGATCAATTCTAATATCATGACTGCATTCGTCTCTTTTTGTCCAGCATTTGTATTTATAGTCTTGGGGTGGGGAGCTCAACCGTTTTAAAGTTATGACCCAGGGTTTAAGTCTGCAAGGGTGGGGCAGACCCAAAGGCCATCCTGGAAGCATATGTGCATTCATCTCTTTATACTCAGCAATTGCATATATGTATGGTTATAGCCCCACTATTTGTACAATTTTGAATCTCCACTACCGAGGGATGCTCCCAGTCAAATATGGTTGATATCTATCCCTAAGTTCCAGAGAAGAAGAGAAGTAGCTTAAATCAATATAGCACAATTGCCCCCTTTTGGCACTGCCCCTCAGGTCCCTGGGGGGCCGAACCCACGGTTTATATAAAATTGGTTCCCCTTCACCCAAGGATGCTTCAGACCAAATATGTAACAAGTCCTTTCATTCCTACAGAATAAGAAGGATTTTAAAGAATTAACTATGTTACCCATATTTGGCCCCACCACTCAGGCCCCTCGGGGGCCAGACCCACAGTTTATTCAAAATTGGTTCCCCTTTACCCAAGGATGCATCAGACTAAATATGGAACAAATCTATTCGTTCCTACAGAAGAAGAAGGATTTTAAAGAATTTGCTATGTTTCCTCTATTGGGCCCCTACCCTCAGGGGCAAGACACACAGTTAATACAAAATTGGTTCCCCTTTACCCAAGGATGCTTCAGACCAAATATGGAACAAATCCTTTCATTCCTACAGAAAAAGATGGATTTTAAAGAATTTGCAATGTTTCCCCTTTTGGGCCCCGTCGCTCAGGCCCCTATGGGGCCAGACCCACCATTTATACAAAATTGGTTTCCCTTCACCGAAGGATACTGAATACCAAATATGGAACAAATCCTTTCATTCCTACAGAAGAAGGATTTTAAAGAATATACTATGTGTTCCCTATTGGGCCCCGTCCCTCAGGGGCCAGACCCACGGTTTATAAAAAATCACTTCCCCTTCCCCCAAGGATACTTCAGACCAAATATGGAACAAATCCTTTCATTCCTACAGAAGAAGAAGGATTTTAAAGAATTTACTATGTGTTCCCTATTGGGCCCCTTCCCTCAGGCCCCTAAGGGGCCAGACCCCTTGTTTATACAAAATTAGTTCCCCTTCACCGAAGGATGCTGCAGACCAAATATGAAACGAATCCTTTTATTCCTACAGAAGAAGAAGGATTTTAAAGAATTTACTATGTGTTCCCTATTGGGCCCCGTCCCTCAGGGGCCAGACCCACGGTTTATAAAAAATCACTTCCCCTTCCCCCAAGGATACTTCAGACCAAATATGGAACAAATCCTTTCATTCCTACAAAAGAAGAAGTATTTTAAAGAATTTACTATGTGTTCCCTATTGGGCCCCGCCCCTCAGGCCCCTCAGGTGCCAGACCCCCGGTTTATACAAAATTGGTTCCCCTTCTCCCAAGGATGCTTCAGACCAAATATGGAACAAATCCTTTCATTCCTGCAAAAGAAGAAGGATTTTAAAGAATTTGCTATATTTCCCCTATTGTGCCCCGCCCCATTAGCCCCCAGGAGGGCCAGACCCACCATTTATATAAAATTTGTTCCCCTTTCCCTAAGGATGATTCTGACCAAATTTGGTCAAAATCTGCTCAGTCGTTTATGACTAGTAGCCGGACGACGTACGCCGCGCCATGGCAGGTGAGCTAATAATAAAAGAAAACATTAATTGTGTATTCAATCTTCCTTATTCAAATGCAAGAAGAGGAAAAAAATTGCTTTTAAACAACAAAAGACAATAAAGGTAACAGATTAATTTTGATTTTTATTACAAACAAATTTATGTGATAAAGATGACAGCACTTTAATGTACAGAATGGTATCCATTTATTGATAAAATCTTCTATCTTATGTTAGAGCACTTTGACATAGCATCACACTGATGTGTCCTCCACACGAAACACTTGTTCTTACAATGCTCCACTTCACACTTTCTTCTATGATGATCGCCAACCATTGATCATGCTCCGTTTTCACACACTGCTGATATTAGAGATTGATGGCTCGGAGCTCGGTTCATTGAAGTATGTCTACCTGACCTCAGTCACTGATATACAGGTAAGATCGAGCAAGCATGGTTTCTCACAAAAAGTGATGAATGAACTTTGTCCCATATTGAGGTTTGGTCTATGCTAAATTTCCGCAGGTTGTGCATGGTTTTAACATTGGCAGTTCCTGGACACCGTCTTTGTTAACAAGTCGCACTTTAAATGCTCGCTGGCTTATGATTAATCTCTTTTTTATCTGTGGACGTAAATCATTGAAAATGTTATTCATAAATTTCATAAACATACTAGCACTTTTCCTGATTTGGATTGGACAAAATCCTGTCATTCCTAAAGTAAACGGAGGGTTTCATAGAATTTGCTATGTTTCCCCTATAGGGCCCCGCCCCTCTGCCCCATGGGCATTCATTCCAACGGAAGAAGGATATTAAAGCTATTCCTCTATATCCCTTGTTGGGCCCTGCCTCTCTGCCCCCAGGGGGGTCATACCCACCATTCATACAAAATTAGTTCCCCTTCACCCAAGGGTGCTTCATATTAAATTTGGACAAAATCTTGTCATTCTTACAGAAAAAGAAGGATTTTGAAGAAAATGCTATGTTACCCCTATTGGGCACAGCTCCTCTACCCCCAGAGGGGCCACACTCACTGTTTATACAAAATTGAGTGTCCTTGGCCCAAGGTTACTCCCGACTAAATTAGAATAAAATCCCTTTATCTCTACGTGAGTAGAAGGGTTTTAAAGGTTTAACCACTATTTCTCCTATTGGGCCCAGCCCCTCTGCCCCAGGGTGCCCACACCCACCATTTATACTTATTGAGTCAATCATGCTCCAGACTAAATTAGAACAAGAGGCCCAGAGGGCCTGTATTGCTCACCTGAATATGTTTAAAATATTTGGTATGAAGTAAAGATATAGCACTCCATATGGTAGGTGCTGTAAGTACATATGAAATTTCAGAAAGATCCATCCAGTAGTTGAGATATAGCGAGAACAAACTTCAAACAGAGCCCCACCCCTATGCCCCTAGGGAGGCCATACCAACCAATTATACAAAATTAGGTCCCCATGGTCTAAGGATGCTACAGATTAAATAAGGATAAAATCACTTTATCCCTACGATAGAAGAAGGATTTTGAAGGTTTTACCTCTATTTCTCCTATTGGGCCCTGCCTCTCAGGCCCCTGGTGGGGCCTCATCCACCATTTAAACAAACTTAGTTCCCATTCACCCAAGAATACTTCAGACCAAATATGGACCAAATCCTTTCATTCCTACAGAATAAGAAGGATTTTTAAGAAAAATTTGCTATGTTTCCCCTATTGGGCCCCACCCCTCAGGCCCCTCGGGGGCCAGACCCACGGTTTATACAAAATCACTTCCCCTTCTCCCAAGGATGCTTCAGACCAAATATGGAACAAATCCTTTCATTCCTACAGAAGAAGGATTTTAAAGAATTTGCTATATTTCCCCTATTGGGCCCCGACCCTCAGCCCCCAGAGAGGCCACACCCACCATTTTTACAAAGTTTAGTCCCCTTCGCCTAAGGATGCTCCACCGACCAAATTTCCTGGTAGTCAAAATCTACTTGGCCATTCAGGACTAATAGAGTTATAAAGGAGTCCCCTTGGCCCAAGGATGCTTCAGTCTAAATTAGAATAAAATCCTAAAATCCCTACGGTAGAAGAAGGATTTTAAAGCTTTTACCTCTATTTCCCCTTTTGGACCCGCCCCTCTGCCCCCAGGAGGGCCACACCCACCATTTATACAAAATTGAGTCCCCTTGGCCCAAGGATGCTCCAGACTAAAAGAATACAAGAGATCCAAGAGGGATCTTGGCGCCCACCATTGTACCAGTTCTTTGTCAGTTCGATCTTTTCTCTTCTTTTCTCTTATCTGTCTGATCCAGTCATATTAACAGTAAATGCACCTTTAGGTAATTTTTGATCTAAACTTAATACTGATGTGTATGGAAGACAGCCTTCAAAGTGAGTTTGACAATTCACATATTTACTAGTACAGTACTTAATGTGAAAGAAATAGAATCGATCATTACATTGTTTAGTTCTTTTAGTTTAGTTTAGATTCAGAGCAAATTTGGTAAAAATCGTCGGTTTAAGAGGAGATGTGTTTTAAAGCAAATTTTGCTAAGTTCCCCTTCAGGGCCCCACCCCCCTGGCCACAGGGGTCGAACCGACCTCATTTATTTAAGAAATGATTGCACTCCCTTACTGATGCTTAAGAGTGAATTTGGTTGAAATCCTCTCTGGTGTTTAGGAGGAGATGCATTTTAAAGCAAATTTCGCTAAGTTCCCCTTGAGGGCCCCGCCCCCCTGGCCTCAGGGGTCGAACCAACCTCTTTTATTAAAGAAATTATTGCCATTCCTTTCTGATGCTTCAGACTAAATTTGGTTGAAATCCTCTCTGGCCTTAAGCAGGAGATGCATTTTAATGCAAATTTCGCTAAGTTCCCCTTCAGGGCCCCCGCCACCCTGGCCTCAGGGGTCGTACCAACCTCATTTATTTAAGAAATGATTGTCTTCCCCTAATGATGCTTCAGACTAAATTTTGTTGAAATCCTCTTTGGCGTTTAGGAGGAGATAGGTTTTAAAGAAAAAGTTGACTACGGACAATGACGGACGCTGCGCCAAGGCATAAGCTCACTATGGTCCTTCAAACCAAGTGAGCTAACAATAAAGGATAGTGGGGAACCTACATATAGAATTTGAGAAAGAATCCTCCAGTACTACCTGGAAAATAGCACTAACAAACTAACTGTCAAAATCAAAGATTTGTATATCCGATCAGTTTCATAAGGAAATATGCATAAATTCATAACAAGGGGAACCTACATAAAAAATTTAAGAAAGATCTCTCCAGTATTTCCTGAGTAATAGCCATAACAAAACTTCACTGTCGAAATCCAACATGGCTGCCTGTCTGCCATTTTGTTTATCTGATCAGTCTCAAAAGTTAATATACACGAGTTAGGACCTAGGGGAACCTTCATATAAGATGTGAGAAAGATCTCTGCACTACTTCCTGAGAAATAGCGATAAAAATCCAAGATGGCTACCTGTCAGCCATGTTGTTTATCCAATCAATCTCAAAAGTTGCCCTAAGGAACTAGGGACCAAGGGGAACATACATATACAATTTGCGAAAGATCCCTCAGGCACTTCCAGCGAAATAGTGATAACAAACCTTCACTATGAAAATTCAAGATGGCTGCCTGACGGACCACGAACGCAGGGTGATTTGAATAGCCCATCATCAGATGATGTTGGGCTAAAAATCCCTTTAGCCCTACAGAAGAAGAACGATTTTAAAGGTTTTACCTCTATTTCTCCTATTGGGCCCTGCCCCTCTGCCTCCAGGAGGGCCACACCCACCATTTATACAAAATGTAGTGCCCTTGGCCCAAAGATGCTCCAGACCCACCATTTATACAAAATTGATTTCCCTTCCCAAAAGGATGCTACTGTTCAAATTTGGTCAAAATACCTTCATCCTAATGGAACAATAAGGATATTAAAGCTATTCCTCTATATCCATTATTGGGCCCCCATCTCTGCCCCCAGTGGGTCAGGCTCACCATTTATAGAATATTGGTTCCCCTTCACCGAACGATGCTTCATACCAAACTTGGACAAAATCCTGTCATTCGTTTCCACTATTGGGCCCCGCCCCTCTGTTCCCTGGGGGGCCACACTTACTGCTTATACAAAATTGAGTCCCTTTGGCCCAAGGATGCTTCCGACTAAATTAGGATAAATTCCCCTAATCCCTACAGTAGAAGACGGATTTTAAAGGTTTTACCTCTGTTTCCCCTATTTGGCCCCAACCCTCTGCCCCAAGGGGGGCCACACCCACCGTTTATACAAAATTGAGTCACCTTGGTCCAAAGATGCTCCAGACTAAATTAGGATAAAATCCCTTAATCCCTACTGTAGGAGAATGATTTTAAAGGTTTTACCTCTATTTCCCCTATTTGGCCCCAACCCTCTGCCCCGAGGGAGGCCACACCCACCCTTTATACAAAATTGAGTCACCTTGGCCCAAGGATGCTCCTGACTAAATTCAGATCAAATATTTTAATCCCTACGGTAGAAGAAGGATTTTAAAGGTTTTATCTTTATTTCCCCTATTGGGCCCTGCCTTTCTGTCCCAAGGAGGGCCACAACAACAATTTATACAAAATTGTGTCCCCTTGACACATGGATGCTCCAGACTATATAAGGATAAAACCCCTTAATCCCTTCCAAATATGATGCTCCTGGTCAAATTTGGTCAAAATACCTTCATCCCAACGGAAGAAGAAGGAATTAAAGCTATTCCTCCATATCCCTTATTTGGCCCCGCCTCTCTGCCTCTAGGGGGGTCAGACCCACCATTCATACCAAATTTGGACAAAATCCTGTCATTCCTACAGTGGGGCCACACCCACCATTTATACAAAATTGAGTCCCCTTGGCCCAAAGATGCTCCAGACTAAATTAGGATAAAATTCCTTAATCCCTATGGTAGAAGAAGGATTTTTTAAGGTTAACCTCTATTTCCCTATTGGGACCCGCCCCTCTGGTCCCAGGAGACCACACCCATTGTTTATACAAAATTGAGTCCTCTCGGCCTAAGGATGCTCCAGACCAAGTTTAGTCAAAATCTACTTGGCCGTTCAGGACTAGTAGCGTTTTATAGGGAAAGGTGAGCTTAAAACAAGAGGCCCAGAGGGCCCGTATCCCTCACCTGGAAATGATTGCAAAATTGAAGTTGAAATAGAAAGATGTTGCTGTACATGTATTACATGGTTAGTCAAGGTTTATATTTATATGCAATTTTGGACAAAATCCTGTCATTCCTACAGAAAAAGGAGGAATTTGAAATTTTGCTATGTTTCCAATATTGGGCCCGGCCCCTCTGCCCCAGGGTGGTCATACCCACGGTTATATGGACATAATCCTGTCATTCCTACGGACGAAGGAAGATTTTAAAGCTATTTTTCTATTTTCCCTATTTGGCCCTGCCCCTCTGCCTCAGGGGGTTAAAACCCACAGTTTATACAAAATTGGTCCTCCTTCACCTAGGGAAGCTTTGTCCCAAATTTGGATAGAATCCCTTCATTCCTACAGAAGAAGAATTTTAAAGAATTTGCCAAATTACCCCTATTGGGCCCAACCCCTCAGGCCCAAGGGGGGGGAGGGGGGATTTCCCTTCCCAATAGGATGCTACTGTTCAAATTTGGTCAAAATACCTTCATCCTAATGGAACAATAAGGATATCAAAGCTATTACTCTATATCCGTTATTGCGTTATTGGGCCCCCATCTCTGCCCCCAGTGGGTCAGGCTCACTGTTTATAGAATATTGGTTCACCTTCACCGAATGATGCTTCATACCAAACTTGGACAAAATCCTGTCATTCCTACAACAGAAGAAGGATTTTGATGAATTTGCTATGTTTCCACTATTGGGCCCCGTCCCTCTGTTCCCAAGGGGGGCCACACTCACTGTTTATACACAATTGAGTCCCCTTGGCCCAAGGATGCTTCCGACTAAATTAGGATAAATTCCCTTAATCCCTACAGTAGAAGACGGATTTTAAAGGTTTTACCTCTATTTCTCCTATTTGGCCCCAACCCTCTGCCCCCAGGGGGCCACACCCACCGTTTATACAAAATTGAGTCCCCTTGGCCTAAAGATGCTCCAGACTAAATTAGGATAAAATCCCTTAATCCCTATCGAAGGAAAATGATTTTAAAGGTTTTACCTCTATTTCCCCTATTTGGCCCCAACCCTCTGCCCCGAGGGAGGCCACACCCACCCTTTATACAAAATTGAGTCGCCTTGGCCCATGGATGCTCCCGACTAAATTAGAATCAAATCTTTTAATCCCTACGGTAGAAGAAGGATTTTTAAGGTTTTATCTCTATTTCCCCTATTGGGCCCTGCCTCTCTGCCCCAAGGAGGGCCACACCAACAATTTATACAAAATTGTGTCCCCTTGGCACAAGGATGCTCCAGACTATATAAGGATAATATCCCTTAATCCCTTCCAAATATGATGCTCCTGGTCAAATTTGGTCAAAATACCTTCATCCCAACGGAAGAAGAAGGAAATTAAAGGTATTCCTCTATATCCCTTATTGGGCCCTGCCTCTGCCTCTAGTTGGTCAGACCCACCATTTATACAAAATTGCTTTTCCTTCACCCAAGGATGCTTCATATCAAATTTGGACAAAATCCTGTCATTCCTACAGTGGGGCCACACCCACCCTTTATACAAAATTGAGTCCCCTTGGCCCAAGGAAGCTCCAGACTAAATTTGGATAAAAACCTTTAATCCCTACGGTACAATTTCTCTGCCCCGAGGAGGGCCACACCCACGATTTATACAAAATTGAGTCCCCTTTGCCTAAGGATGCTCCAGACCAAATTTAGTCAAAATATACTTGGCCGTTCAGGATCAGTAGTGTTTTAAAGGAAAAGTTGACGGACACTATTGGCCCTCGCTATTCTGCCCCTGGGGGGTGCATATCCGCCATTTATAAATATTAAATTCCCTTTGCCCAAAGATGATCTAGAACAAGTTTAGTTAAAATCCCTTCATCGGTACAAAAGGAGAAGGATCTTTAATATTTTCCTCTATTTCCCCTAATGGGCCTAACCCATCTGCCACAAAGAAGGGGTCCCAAACACCTCATTTTATACAAAATTGATTTTTTTGTCCCTAAGCATGCGTCAGGCTGCATTTGGTTTTAAATCCCTTCACTTATATAGAATTAGAAAAAAAATCCTCTATTTCCCCTATTGGGCCCCGTCCCTCTGCCCCGAGAGGGGCCACACCCTCCGTTTATACAAACTTGAGGCTCCATTGTCCAAAGATGCTCTAGAACAAATTTGGTCAAAATCCTTCTATTGGTTAAGAAGAAGAAGATTTTTAAAGATTTACCTTTTTGGCCCTGCCCCTCTGCCCCGAGGGGGGCCATACCCTCTGTTTATACAAAACTAACAACCTGTTGGCCAATGATGCTCTAAACCAGATTTGGTTAAAATCCCTTCATCTGTCCCAAAGGAGGGGGTCCACACACCTCAGTTTATACAAAATTGATTCTTTTGTCCCGGAGCATGATTCAGACTGCATTTGGTTTATATCCCTTCACTTGTATAGTAGGAGAAAAAAAATCCTCTATTTCCCCTATTGGGCCCCACCCCTCTGCCCCCAAAACAAATTTGGTCAAAATCCTTCGATTGGTGGAGAAGAAGAAGATTTTTAAAAATTACCAATTTTCCCCCTATTTGGCCTCACCCCTCTGCCCCCAGGGGGGAATTAGTTTGACCAAAATCCATGAAAGAATGAATTGCTAAGTGTTTAAATTGAATCAGTTAATGATTTTCTATATATAGCCAGTGACCTTGGCCTTGACCTTGGAACCCTGAAACACAAGGATGTCAGAGGTATACCCATATTTGACCTTTGTATAAAGTTTTACCAAAATCTGTGAAAGAATGAATTTGCAAAATGTTTAAATTGAATCAGTTGATGATTTTCTATATAAGCAACAGTGACCTTGGCCTTGACCTTGGGACCCTGAAACACAAGGATGTCAGAGGTAAACCCATATTTGACCTTTGTATATAGTTTGACCAAAATCCGTGAAAGAATGAAGTTCAAAATGTTTAATATTAATCAGTTGATGATTTTCAATATATAGCAACAGCGACCTTGGCCTTGACCTTGGAACCCTGAAACACAACAATGTCCGAAGCATACTCATACTTGACCTTTGCATAAAGATTGACCGAAATCAATGAAAGAATGAAGTTGCTAAATGTTTAAATTGAATCAGTTGATGATTTTCTATATATAGCAAGTGTTACCTTTACCTTGACCTTGGATTACTGGCACACACTGCTGACCTTGGCCTTGACCTTGGAACCCTGAAACACAACAATGTCCGAAGTATACTCATACTTGACCTTTGCATAACGTTTGACCAAAAATCCATGAACGAATGAAGTTGCTAAGTGTTTAAATTGAATCAGTTGATGATTTTCTATATATAGCAACAGTGACCTTGGCCTTGACCTTGAAACCCTGAAACACAAGTATGTCAGAGATATACCTATGTTTGACCTTTATATAAAGTTTGACCAAAATACGTAAAAGAATAGAGTTGCAAAATGTTTAAATTGAATCAGTTGATGATTTTCTATATTGAGCAAGTGTGATCTTGGCCTTGACCGTGGATCCCTGAAACACAACAATGTCCGAAGTATACTCATACTTGACCTTTGCATAAAGTTTTATCAAAATCCATGAAAGAATGAAGTTGCTAAGTGTTTAAATTGAATCAGTTGATGATTTTCTACATATAGCAACAGTGACTTTGGCCTTGACCTTGGAACCCTGAAACACAAGGATGTCAGAGGAATACCCATATTTGACCTTTGTATATAGTTTGACCAAAATCCGTGAAAGAATGAAGTTGCAAAATGTTTAAATTGAATCAGTTGATGATTTTTCTATATATAGTAACAGTGACCTTGGCCTTGACCTTGGAACTCTGAAACACAACAATGTCAGAAGTATACTCATACTTGACCTTTGCATAAAGTTTGACTGAAATCAATGAGAGAATCAGTTGATGATTTTCTACATATAGCAAGTGTTACCTTGACCTTGACCTCAGATTCCTGGCACACAACTATGTCTGAATTATACTGATACTTGACCTTTGCAAAAAGTTTGACCAAAATCCATGAAAGAATGAAGTTGCTAAGTGTTTAAATTGAATCAGTTGATGATTTTCTATATATAGCAACAGTGACCTTGGCCTTGAAACCCTGAAACACTAGGATGTCAGAGGTATACCCATATTTGACCTTTGTATAAACTTTTACCAAAATCTGTGAAAGAATGAAATTGCAAAATGTTTAAATTGAATCAGTTGATGATTTTCTATATATAGCAACAGTGACAATGGCCTTGACCTTGGAACCCTGAAACACAAAGATGTCCGAAGTATACTCATATTTGACCTTTGTATAAAGTTTGACCGAAATCTGTCAAAGAATGAAGTTGCTAAGTGTTTACATTGAATCGGGAAAGTTTCAAAAAAAGTTTTTAATGAACAGAAACTTTGAATTTCTATCTTAAAAAAAAGCAATTCTGCTTTTAAATGTAGGTTTCTGTAAAGAAGTTCCATTTTTCATTGGCTAGTTTGATGTTATTTAGTGACACTAACATGAAGACTTACCTTTGGTGGCTGGTCCTGAGATTTAGGGTTATTGTGTTCATCTTTCCTTGGAACCCAGCGATTCTAAACAAGATTGCAATCAGTATTACAAACTTAAGGAAGGAAAGTGTCCCTACCAGTCAGTAATTGAATTTAAGGATCCCTTTATCTCTGCCATAAACTGTATTATACATTGTGCTTACATTGTCATTAAACTACGATAGAAAGAAGCAATCATGATGATGTTTTTATGATGACACGACAAAGCGCTCAAAAAATAAATTCCAATGGGGGTATGTTTCTCATGACGAAGTATTCACATGGTAAACATTCAACCTACTTTTATTTGTCAAAAATGTCAACTTAGCGCTTTGATGTGTCATCATAAAAACATCATATCAGTGACACAGGATTGATTGTACCGTGTTGTTGACAGGTTTGTTATAAGTGTCAAGTACATAATGTGATAGCTTCTCCCTACCATAGTTTAATGATGATGTTAAAAGCATAATGGATATTAAATACTCAAAGTGATAATTAAACAATTATGCACGTTATTTCTGTAGTTTAAATGTTTTTGTTGTAAGCAAATTTTGATGAGCAAGACTTGGAACATTTTCTGTAGTCCATTTCATGCCAGTCCCTAATGGAGCCCATGCTGTTTTTCCGAACAGTGTAAGGTTCTTTCTAACTATTTTGATGTTTCAAATCAAAGATTATAAATCTGGAAAAATCAACTGTAAAATAATTCTGATGCCTTTTTTGCAACTTACCATTCTTAATTCAATCACGTCCATTAATAAGAATCTCTCTTTGGGAGATCTCTTCTTATCTCTGGCGATCTTATTCATTACTTGAAAGTACTGCTCCATCCGTGGCTGTAAACAATAGCATCATGTTGACTTTGAATATGATTTATACAAGCTGAACATTCACAAAGATATTTTTTCAACATTATATTGTGCCATTTTAGTAAAACATCGGTAAAACTATGAATTTCCAATGAAATGTTTTTGTAGACACATGTCTGAAATGATAAAACATATAGAAAGGACTACATGTACGTATATATAGTTTGGGTCGTTTTTGGCCGCCAAATCCATCAAAATTAAAAATCTTGAATAAAACTTTCTTTAACTTTGAATACTTCCCCGGTCCTTTTATGTAAACATTTATTTGTGTTTTCAATAATGGCTACCATTGTAACCAGTTAATTTGCATAAATCAATGAAATTTGAATATTTAGTCAATTTTGACAAGTTTTCCCCTAGTGTTTCTCTTAGCTACCATAGAGGGCACTTTTGAACAAACTTTATATTTCTCCTATCTAATACAGGTGCCTACCAATTATTCTTTGATATTAAGTTTGTTCAAGCATGCGCTCTATAGTTTCCAGGAGAAAAACTATGCAAAATATGACAATATTCACTGAATATTCAAATTTATCTAATGTATGCAAATTTAAACTTGTTACCATGGTAACAATAATTAAAAATACAAATAAATATTTTCATGATAGTATCTGGTAATTGGAAAGTATTCAAAATCAGTCGTCTGAAAGTTCATTTAAAGCTTTTGAATTTTGATGCATTTGGGGGACAAAACATGCCCAAACCATACATCCTCTGGAAATTTATTCATGAAAAAATCATAGTTTTACCAAGGTTCTACTAAGGTTTGCTAATGTCCTGAATTTATAGACAGGGTCAGACTAAATAATTATACGTAAGAAAGATTATTCATCATTACAAGCTAGCTCATGTTCAACATTCATTATTTCCATACGCTCATTATCTATGAAAAATAGTTTCTGTTAATTTCAGAACATAGACAAGACAATGTCAATAAATTTGTTTATTACAATTTTACAGGTTATTTATAAGATGTGAGTTTTTATTACATTTCCATGCATATAAGATAGAGCTGTCCAGGGTAAGAAAGGGGTGTAAGAAAGGTGAGGTCAACATTTGGCCCTCGCTTCGATTTCTTTTGTTTTTTTCCCCCATATGTAGATACAAAAAAAATGAACAATAACTGAATAAATGATTATTCATTATTACTACACATAACCATAGTGAACCTCTTTACATAACACCAGGTTGAGTGACAAAATGACAGATAAATGTCACAGGCGAATGTTATTTTGAAAATTAATTATGATAACTTGTACAGTGTATAAAATTACTGTTATTTTGATACTAAACATGGCATATTGGTATACATGCAGGCTATTACCCAGCCACCTGTCTGCCTGTCTTTTGGAAGGGCAGTTTCTTAAAAAGGCCTATTTAGACGGGCAACTTCTCACTATATATCCTTACTATTGTACTTAATTTTGGACAGGCAGTTTTGTAAAAATGGACTAAATATCAGCTTTTTGGATAGGGTGGTTTGAAATCCTGGCTAAAAGCCTGTATACATGAAATAAGCGTAGTGATACTTTTAATTAGAAAAACATGCAAAATTTTCACAAAATTAAAAATAAAACCAACACTGTCAATTTGCCTATACATACTGTAGTTTCAATGGAAGTTTATATTTTATACTTCTTTAAAAACTTTCTATATGTATATATTCTGTCTACAGAATCATTTTTATGTAATATCAAAACCAATAAAGTACTTTTTTAGCATGCCAAACATGATCAATGCCTAATTTCACATAATCATGGAGATTTTACTATCAATGTTTATGATGGCAAATACTGATACATTTTCTGTTTTTGTATCATACTAAAACACTTTATTATATTATGCATTTTTTAAAGTTATGTCCAGCAGTAATAACTCATTAAATGGTATTCTGCCAAAGTAATCTTTCCTCTGGAGAACTACTTAGGTTGAGACTGTGTTAAATACAAAGATATGCATATAACTAAAGGCAATAAAATGATCTTAATAGTAAAAGTAATATACACTTTATTATTATTTCAGTTTGCCTATTACCCATTTATTAAACAAAATATGAAAGAACATTACATTATTTTATATCTTTAACTCAAAACAGATAGGGCAAGGAAATATATCCTTGTCTGACTCCCCAAACAAAAATCTTAATTTAGCATATTTGATTTTTGTGACTTTGAACGTAGGTCGAGGTCACCAATGCCCAAGCACCATTGGTAATGAAGAAACACAAGTTAAAGGAAAAGTGGAAAGAAAGAAATGTTTTTCGTTTTTTAAATCTAAAGTGTCATGTGACAAATTTACTGGTTGTCAATTTGTTTTAAATTCCCGATGTTGAAAGATATTACTAATAGCCAACTTTTAAGCAAGTATGAAGCCAACTTTTAAGCAGGTATGAAAAATAGACTCGTTTTAGAACTACACTGTACAATGTTTGTATTACTGCACCTTTAACACTCACACAGGTGTTAGTCAATGAGGTCCCATTTGTCATAAAATGAATTCTGAAACTAACTGTTCTTGATTTAAGATTCCTATACCTATACTTTTTTGTATTTATCATGTTTTGAAATTCCAAGCGGGGGACGACGCTAATGTTAAATCTTTATAGGCGTTGACCCTATCTTTCTATCTTACACCCTACTTCATGTGACGTGATGTCAGAATTGCTCAACAATGATGTGGCATCACGAACTTGGAAAACTATCAACAATGTATTTATCGTACACATTAGAAAGATGAGATTAATTTTCTGCGCAAAGTTTGTTTGTAAATATGGGGTATGCTTAATCTCGCTGACAGATTCGATCATTTTTGTCAAAAACGCTCTGGGGAAAATTGATATTTTCAAAATGGTGGCCAATCAAACCGCATTTTCATTGTTTCTGAGCTTATTTTGTTAGTTGGAATGAGAGAAAATACTCTTTCATGCCCAATGGTGTGGAATAGGGAAATTCCCTATTTCCCTATGTAGGTTAGGGAAATTCCACCCTTCAAATTTGAAAACCCCTCGGGTGGAATTTCCCTATCTTACACCCCTGGACATGAAAAAGTTTTCCTGCTGAATATTTAAACATTTTTCACAGAATATATCGATATTTTCACTTGTTCTTCACACTTGATAAAAAATATCTATATTCTGCTGTACTCGTAAAATAGTCCAGGTATATGGTATTCAACAGTTGGAAGTCATTAAATATCCTTATGTATTTTTGGTACTTCCAGTTGATGTTTATTTAAGAAATGTGTTTTTTACCTTGGCTTTATCCGTGTCCAATTCTTTTCCGATGGTAGTTAAAAGGACACAAAGGTTTTCTAGGCTTACTGAATCTTTAACTTTGAGCATTTTAAGCACACAATAATGCATAATGTTCTCAGTTAACATTTTCAATTTAAATAATTCCCCAATGAACCTGAAATAAGACACAGAACACATGGTTAATTGCAAAACATTTATTTTTTAATATCACATGTCATTTGTCAGAGGAAAATGTGATATAAAGTGAGATGAAATATTAACAGATATGACAT
Source organism: Mizuhopecten yessoensis (assembly GCF_002113885.1). Lineage (NCBI taxonomy): Eukaryota > Metazoa > Mollusca > Bivalvia > Pectinida > Pectinidae > Mizuhopecten > Mizuhopecten yessoensis. The sequence continues at coordinate 39,624 of NW_018408921.1, forward strand.
TAACAGGAACTCTAGTTTCTATAAAAATACTCCAGAAAATACACACAATGCCAGGAGATTTCTTGAACAGCTAGGTACTTTTTTTTTTACTATTTTATACAAAGCCAATGTATTAAAAGGCACCTGAAGGGCATTGAGCAAAACAAACTACCATTGTTTTCATAGATTTAAGTCTGTGATTTGCTGGGCAAGTGGCATTATAAACATGACATTAAGAGGAGTTGATATAAAACAAGCTTTATATCATAGCACAGATTTAAGATTTTAGCTAATCCAACCTTTGATTATGAAATTTCAACTGTTATAACCTGTTTATAGTTATATGCATATCTGTTAGAATGTGAGTACATGTAATTTGGAAAGTTGTTAAATATAGCATTCATATTAAATAGCATTGTGACAAACATTGCAATACAGCAATATTTCATTTCTGTATTTCGATATTATATAAAGTATATTATATGTCTGTGTATTGTGATATACTGGCTTTCAGATATTTTATGACAGCCCTTCATGAAACATACTCTGAAACCCTATAGCATACAACTAAAACACTGACAGGTCAGTAAGGGCCCCGTCTTGTGGCAATATATCCCACATAATCATCAAGAAGCAAACTGCCCATATAGTTGAGCTTGACGTTTGACATTTGGACTTCAAAAAGAATCGCAAGGAAGCAAAATATACATTTTACATGTATTATGATGTGAGTCTTGTTTCCTTCCACCTCCATATTTGCTGGGCTAACAGAAATGTAAATACCGGTGCAATACTCAATTGTTAGCTTTGATTTGTTTTATTTCACCTTATATACCTCCTCCATCAAGAGCCAGGGTCAAAGTCAGAGATCCACTTTGTCTTTGACCTTTGTACCCAAATGACCTTGACCATTAACCCAGTGACCCTGATCTTTGGTCAGTTGACTTATTATTCAATTCCGACCAACTTTGCTTCTTAATATCATAACAAAATGTTAATCAGTAAAAAATACAAAACTTGACCTTGACCCTTTGGACCCCGTAACCTGGACCTAAGGTCAGTTGACTCTGTGTTAAGTTCTGAACAACATTGCTTCATGATGTCATAACAAAATGTTCATCAGGGAAAAGGTACAAAATTTAACCTTGACCTTTGACCCAATGACCTTGACCTTTGGTCAGTTGACTCCTTGTTTAATTCTCAACAACTTTGCTTCATCATGTCATAACAAAATGTTCATCAGTGAAAAGATGCAAAATTTGACCTTGACCTTTGAATCTAATGACCTTGACCTTTGACCTCGACTTTTTACCTCAATGTGTATTTTTGTAAACTGAACATCCTGACCAAGTTTCATGTACATCGGTCAATAAATAATAAAGTTATCAGCCAGGAACAAAATTTGTGGACGGACAGACAGACAGACAAAGTGATTACTATAGGGCACCCGTATCTCCGATACGGGGCCCTAATAAGAGGCCAAATGGACCTGCATCGATTGTTCACCTGGTATTAATCTCTCACTTGTAACCTTAAGGTGGAATAAAATCTATGAGTGTAAGTCATTCAAAAGAACATGTTAAAATATTTAAACATATTTGATCTCTGTGACCTTGAAAGAACTGTATAGCTCTTCGCATCTCAGCATGTAATTTGCCAAATATCACCACCCTAGATCATTTGTTTATTGAGATAAAGGTTTATACACTTTTGGCCATATGTGACCTTGAAATTAAGGTGGGTCAAGATCATCCACATGAACAAACTTGAGAGCTTAGCATCTGAACAAGCTACTGGCAAAATATCACCAACCTATGCTTTTTGGTCGTTCAGAAGAAGTTGTCAGAAAGTTTTCAACACATTTGATCCCGATCATCTGGAATTCATAAGAGCAATCTTCAAAATTTCTTATCTAAGCATGTTACTGTCCGAATATCATCACCCTGGGCCTTTTGATTATTCAGAAGAAGTTGTTTAAAGGTTTTGAACATATTTGATCCCTGTGACCTTGAATACAAATCAACGTCATTTATTTAAACGATGTTGGTAGCCCTTCATCCAAGCATTTTACTGGTCAAATAAGATGATCCTGGACCTTCACATTATTCAGAAGAAGTTGTTAAAAGGTTTAAAAAATATTTGACCCATGTGACCTTGACTATAGGTCAAGGTAATTCATTTGAACAACTTGGTAACCCTTTATCCCAGCATGTTACTGGCCAAATATCATCACCCTAGGCCTTCTGATTATTCAGAAGAAGTTGTTTAAAGGGTTTGAACATATTTGATATCTGTGACCTTGAATACAAATCAACGTCATTCATTATATCAAAGTTGGTAGCCCTTCATCCAAGCATGTTACTGGTCAAATATCATCAGTCTGGGCCTTTTGGTTATTCAGAAGAAGTTGTTTATAGATTTATACACTGGGTAGAGGTCATTCATCCCAGCATGCTATTGGCCAAATATTATCATCCTAGGCCTTCTGGTCACTGAGAAGAAGTCGTTTAAAGTAAAAAGTTGACGCCGGAAGACAAACGACGGACGCACGACGGACGCCGCACCACAGCATAAGCTCACTTAAGCTTGCCCTTATCTTCACTGGAATGTTGGTATATTTGATATTTTGTTAAAAGTGATTGTACTTGTGAAAATTGTTCATCCTCTTGTTTATATACAACTAAAACATGATAAACAGTTTATCTGTTTATTACACATGTTAGCGAAAAACATGAATAAGATACACGAAGAAGTACATGTATACATTATTAACATTTGGCATATCAGGGGCTACTCACTCTACTTGCTTAACATACCCTTAATACAACTTAAACTTAAAATTTAACATCAAGACTCCAAACAGACACCTAGAGAAGAGGCTTGACTCTGCCGAACTCCAGAGAAGCAACTTGACTCTTAAGTGTTTATGGAGAAGATGAGAAATAGAATACTCTAACCTAGAGAATAAGCTTGACTCTACTGAAACTGCAGAGAAGCAACTTGACTCTTAAGTATTTATGGAGAAGATGAGAAATAGAATACTCTTACCTAGAGAAGAAGCTTGACTCTACTGAAACTGCAGAGAAGCGACTTGACTCTAAGACTTGAAATCGAATAGACCTAGAGAAGAAGCTTGACTCTACTGAGCTGCAGAGAAGCGACTTGACTCTAAGTATTCCTGGAGATGATGAAACATAATATATAGAAGCTACTGACATAGTAAATGAATAGTATTTCAATTAATAAAGTATTGGGGGTAAAATTTAACGAAGTAAGTAATACAAATGAATATTGATTACTAATGAGTTGGAGCCCCCAATATGGGGTACATGGACCCACAGTTTTGTGAGCTCCTAAAGGAATACAGAGGTTGAAGAACACTGACAAAAACCACTGCATGGTGGCTGTCGCATCGACAAATGCTGGTTCTATGACTTGGAAATAATCTAAGAGATGTAAAATGTTAGCAATACTGTAGTTGGTTCTGGCAATCCAACAAACTGCTAACTTGGGGCTTGAACAGCTACCAAAAACTAGTCGTGTGAAAAAATAGAATTTATTTGCCCAACGAATACCATGATATGGCCACAGCTCTGGTTTGATCGGCAGTAGCTTAAAAGTGTCTGTAATGTCGGTTTTCTTTAACCAAGCATATTTACCCGCGGATTTGATAAGACGAACAGCATCATCAATAGTAACATAATGTAAAGAACAGGTAGTTTTATCGATCAGGCTATTGAGGCTAGGGTTATTCGCATCTTCGTTTGGCGCAGACAAATCAACATTAAGACGTTTCTTTTTTGAGTATTTGTGCTCTGCTAGTCCAATTGGGTTGATGCGGTATTCTGGGTAAGGTACAGAGCCAAAAGAACCGATTAGATAGCCATTATTTAGCTCTTTTTCGACAAGATCTGTCACACATCCCAGATCTTCTGTAGCTGACTTCAGATTCCTGTATATGATGGAGTTGACAGGTAATGACTGAAATCCAGTATCAAATCCGAAAGTTAATCCGTCGAGCAAATGATTTACAAAAGTTCTATCCAGATGATATCGAAGTTCAAATTCTAAGGCTGAGATGTTAATTGGTGTAGTGGCTACTGAGGAGCGAGTCAAGACTACTTTCTCTTTGCTGGAGGCTTCGGGCCATCTAAAGGGCAAGCAGACTTTGGGTGGCCTCCCTTACAGATCAGGCAAACATGGTAGAAATAACACACAGGCCTGCTGCAACCATTCTGTCCATTGAAATTGGTGTCAGACAGAAGCTGGTGGTGTGAAGGTACTGTTGCACACTTGGCAAGAAACTGGTCGTTGATTGGCAAATATGTTACAAAAGAAGGTATTGTCCCGAACAGACAAATCAATTGGGGTGTTGTTAAATCGAAGTTTGGCCGCTGCTCTCAAAGAAAATTGTCTGTGGTAATCACAAAATCCCACTGAGTATCATGTGCCCATTTCAACAATGTCCCTTTCGTACAAGCTCTATACGCCGAGAAGGGTGAGCAGTACACATAACGTGTTTATACACTCCGAAGGCCAAAATAAATTCACTCAGAGTTAAAGTCCTACTGAGCCTAGCGCCTGGTTTGTCAGAATTGTAACAACTTGGGTCACTCTGGTCGGTAAAGTAGGGAATAAGCAGAGCGGCCAAGTTGACATCCCTTCCTGAAATGATTAGCTGTTGTAATGAAGGGAAACCCGTTTCTACTAGCGGTAGTGATTCTGCTGAAAAGCCATATCTTGTTCTTTTAAGAAAACTCTCACCTTGTGATGCGTTTGTTTCTAGACTCCTGTATGCGGTCTCTACAGTGTACTCTGCTTGAGGTGGATTAAGGATCCCCGATTCCATGGCAAGTTGATTTTCGCTGCTGCAGGAGAAACTTGTCGCCTCGAAGAATTTGTCACGGAACTCAGCGTTGTGGCGTCAACAGCAACGGAATCACTTATTCGTCTTTCCAGTCTGACATAACTGTCCTGTAGTGTAGAAACACTCTCCAACAAACTAGTGACGATGTCGACCAACGTTGGCGTATGCAAACCATCCTCACGATTCAGAGTAACCTGGTCGCCATCTTCTTCTTCTTTAGTTATTCCCTCCGTTAATCTCTGGTATATATATACAGTATGTTTCCTACATTATTATTGCTGACCTATGTTCAATTATTACAGTTAGAGAGTATGCTACGGTCCAGTGATCGCAAGAACATTCATGCCTATGTACAGGTATATGCCACCACCTCAATAGCTATACACTTGTAAGCCGACATATAATATATATACACTTTCGGGAATGGGGAGAGAATTAGACAGTGTTGATTATATCAGTCAGCATGAAACAACGGCAACCGTGTAGTGTAGAGGCCTAAGCACATTGTCTATGCGCACAATTATAGCAACTTCACTTAGAGCAGTTGGTGCATAATCAGACATAGTAGGTCAGCTGTCCTGTGCTGCCAGTAGACTAGATCTTGCCAGATGAAGGTCATATAGCAAACTCCTACTAATTTTCTCAAAGGTAAGTCTCTGGTGTGAGTTCAGTTGTAGGTCATGGGCTGTGCTAGTAGATGTACATGTGTAGTCCATTATACACTGGAGCAGGATAGGATCACTGTGGGGGATCTTAGCTGCACCAATACTACCTGACCTATATGTGGAATTTATGATTAGCTTAATCTTAGGGATATATTTTATGTGCTTATGTTGGAGAATTGTACAGTGGAGAATAAAATGTTCTCTAGTTTCAGCTTCCTGTTTGCACGGAATTGTGGGATCGCGCACCTCTTGACCTCACATCTCTCAATTTTTTCATCAAAACCGCTTCTCGTTGGCCCTGAACGGTACCGTCGATCTTGTCAATTCTTCTCGCAAACGAGCTATTGTCCAATTTTCCAGCATTTCCGGATCGTACGGAACAACTCTAGTATTTCGCTTGCTATAATGTATAGGAAGTGCATCACGTCCTTAAACATGAAGTTGTAAGGTGGTATTATACCTAAAACAGTATACGCTTAGTAGGCTGCCTTACTCCCAGTGTGTAGCGTAGCCACATGCCACCTCAAGTCCAACAATCACGCAAAAGTAAACAAACGTTTCTCCTCGTACTGATCCACGTTTACAACGTAACAAACTGGCGAAAGTTAAATCCTACGGCGATGACTGTCACTGAGTAATCGTGGTGTAGTTCAAGTTAAATCCATTAGTGTAGTAAACACTTGAAAAGTCGAGAAAAGATGCATAAAATAAACGATGATAATCCGCCAAAAACAAAGAATGAATAGGATGCTGTCAATACTAATACCCCTCTAGGGGATAATGCTGATTGATCAAAATCTACCCCACTCATTAGCATAAATATATCAACAACTTGCATAGAGATGCATATGACGTACTAGCTACGATATCAAGATTGACACAACACAGGAAATAGACCTTCCAAAGCACATATATATATTCTTGTAATAAGCAACAAAGAAAAGATACAAAATGTACATGAACATTTAAGTGCATTTTTTAAACATAACAAATTCATGACTAAACAAAACATACACTATAAACAAGCCATGCATGTAGAGGTACATATACATGTAGTCGTATACAAACTATAATTTAACATTTAACATGTCAAATTATCATTGTAAGCAGAATACCATACCTACAATTTCCTAAAGATCGTTTCCTGACTTGACGTTCTTTATATTCTAAATCAGCCATCAGCTTTTCTTTGTCTTCCACCTGCAACTGAACAAGTGTCAATGCATTACTGTGGGGGAAATGTTTGCGGTATTGCAATTTTCACGCCTTTCACAGAAAGATTTAACCACAACTTCAACAATGCAAAGAGAATTTCCAGTTTCAAGAATTATTGTAAGATCTAGTTTGAGAATAAGATCATGCACTGACTAGTACTTTCTGAGAAATAGCCCTGATAAACGATATGTAACTCTCAAAACTCAACATGACTGCCTGTCAGCCATCTTGGTTTACCTATCAGTCCAAACAATTTATATGCATAACTAGGAACTATGGGAAACCAACATGTGAAATTTGAAAAAGATTTTTCCTATACTTTGTGAGAAATAGCAACAACAAATTTTGACTTTCAAAATTCAAAATGTCCACCTGTCAGCCATCTTGGGTTTTCCGATTGGTCCCAAGATTGGATATGCACAACTAGGAACCATTGGTAACTTTTGTTTGATATTTGTGAAAGAACCCTTAAGTACTTTCTGAGAAAAAGCTCTAAAAGTAACTGTTTAAGGACATGCAGGCGTTATGACAGACGGATTGACAGATTGATGGATGACGGAACAAGAGAAATTTGAATAGCCAACAATCTCATCATGGTGGCTAAAAAAGTTCCCTGTAGAAAATAAAATGACAACATAAGGCCATCTTGGTGAGTAATTGATCATTACAATCTTTTCTGTGTCCCAGTGGATTTTTTAGGCAAAGAGTTGATTGAAGCTCAGCCATCCTCAACCAAATTTACTGATTTATTTGTCAAACTGTCAAAACACAGGGCCAGATTTAACACTTCCTTTGATTTCAAGAGCTTACTAACATCAAGCATCTATTTGACCGAGTCAGGTTAATATATATATTTTGGAATGAGCTCAACAAAACAAACAGACAAAAAAGATTATCAACATTGGACAAAAATCGAAGTTTCTGGTGAAATATCTGAAATGCTTTCCCTCAAAAGCAGAAGAAAATCATGTCAGATTAATACATGTACACAAAGATATATTCAAGTCTTTATCCATTATATAGTATGGATCAGATTGGCAGATATTTCTCTACGAAATCATCTTATTGTGGAACAAAATAATGATAACAAACCTTGGCCTCCTTGATTTCTTTCTGCCTTCTTTCCATTTCCTTTTTGGTGTCTTCGTCTTTCTCAAACGCCTTCTGACATTTGGTTAAGAGAATTACACGGAAATTGACAAATTCACCTGGCTTTGTTTTGCTGGGTACTTTGATCTACAGGTATCAAAAAATATTTCTTATAATAATTGAATGAAGACTTATTTAATACTTGTGTTAATAATTATTTACATTATGTTTGTGTTAATAAGAAAGTACAAGTGATTTTAGTGTGCAGATATAGTTAGCATTTGAGTTACTTCCCTTTGTCTGGCAGACTTTCGACTATAGAGTTATCTCCTCTTATTGGTGTCTTATGGGAGAGGAATAAAACCAGATATTGAACCTTATATTACTTGCGTTTGTCTTCTATTTGATAAATAGTACATAAAACACATTAACACCATCTGAATGTTATAAAAGTTGCTTATTTTCATATTTCCTTTCCTTATTTCAATTCCTTTTTCCTCTGAAATCAAGTTGAATTGTACATGTCTGTTTTCTGTTTATAACCCAAAATATCAATTTGCTCTCATTGACCTTGATATTATGATGTCACAATCAGATGGCTTACGTTATCACATCATAATGGGTTTTTAAGTTGGTAAACTAAGGCAACATCATAAACATAATAACAACTGCACAAGCCTTCCTTTAATGTTTTTTTTCTTTTTTTTTCTTCCTTAAATGTCTTTAAAAGTCAGGTATACCATTCTTTTTCTAGTTTTCTCAAATGACCTTTGTGTTTATATCATCTAGAAATTGTGCATTCATCTTGTCTACATCATTTTTTTTACCCATGTTTAGGGTAAGAGGGCCTGTATCGCTCACCTGGATAGCAAGCAACCATGGGAAAATATTCTCATTAAATATGACACTGCAACTATTTCCAAATATTGTCTCTGTCTCTAAGCAACACCTGTCCCTCATATTCCGTCCCTAATTGCTGCCCCGCTGAAGCGTTGAAAAGAGGTTGAACTACCTAAATGATGGCTACAGAAAAAGGGACGCAGTGTTACAACAAAGTGAGTGTCCCAGATTGATGTACTAGAGGATATATGGGTGCCAATAAGAAATGACATTTCTGTTTTTGTGAACTACATGCTCATTTCATACATACCATTGCAAGATATCTGCACATGCTTGCGTAAGCTACTACAAATCTTGGGTCACCAACAGCCTAAAAGTACAAAATACAAATTACAACTAATTTGAACCTTGCCCCAGGAACGTAAAAGTTATTCCACAAGCCTGCCTGAGGCTCTTGAATCAGAATGGTTCTTTAAATTCAAGGTACACGGTTGGTATACCATACTTTTTTCTGCTTTTTCCATATATGGCTTTATTCATGTAAACGTTATCTAGAAATATTGCTATATTTGGTGTTGCATTTGCATTGCCCATGTCATATGTTTTACCGAAATTTCAGAGGTGGAAGAAAATGAGTCAATCATTTTTGGAGGGTGGTTGGCTAGTGACTGCAGATGGTCAGATGCCATAACTACTTGGCCACCCTGGCACCTGGACTACATATATAGGTGATGGGGTCTAAAATAACTACCAATACATATACAGTCAAGAATCCATGTCCTACTGCAGGCAAAACTCTAGAGCTTTCCAATATAGTTTTCCGTACATACTACTGTTGACCAGGTAGCTAAGTTGGTTAGAGTGACAGTATAATGATCTGAGGTGCAGGGTTCGAATCCTTGTCTAGTCCCATAGCATTTTTCACTCTGATCTTTAATATTTAATATTTTTTCATGAAAGGTCTGAACGCTACAGTTTTCTTTTCAGAAATGATTTACTGAATGCATAATCATGCCAAAAAAAGGGTTTCTTATGTATGGTGACAGTTTTCTGGCAGTGGTACAGGGATCTTCAAAAGACCACCAATGGAAGTCCAAACAGTGATTTCTTAACTCATTCACCCCTGAAATTACAGAATGAACTATTCAAACCTTTGAATTGGAAGAGTTCAAATGTGTCTTCAATGTAGAACAAAATTGTACTCTTAAATGGAGATGTAAGTTTGAGCAGGTTCAACTGTATTTATAAGGGTCCCTAGAAAACAAATGTTGTGGGGGTGAAGTGGTTGTGGGGGTTGGGGGCACCATAAAGACCTCTCTGCTCCCCTCAAATACTTATATTTGGAATTGCACTCAGGAAGTAATAACAGCTATTCATGAAATATTACCAAAACGTAAACTTGGTTTACGACTCCAAACAGCCTCTCCTCTGTGTCAATCTCCAGCTCACTCATCTGTTTAACCAGAGTTTGAAAATTTTGTCGAGACAACTTGTTCAAGATACCACGTACCTTTTTATACAAGACCTACAACAACAAGATGTGGATTAAGCTTATTTCTCACCACTCCATGTGGGTAACCCTTCATTTATACAACTATTAGTACATTTCTTCTAAGGGAGGATCCTTGTCTGCATTGCTTTAGCTCTGCAGGATTATAGGTTTTTTTTTAAATGAAAATTAAATTATGGATGTTGGAGGAACTAAAATAAATCTTTCAATTGTAAGCAGCTTAACAAAATCTTGTTAATCCTTTATGAATTACTTCTGTTTTCTTCTCTTCTGGATCATGTATCTTTTCTATGCTCTTCCTTGGTTTCCATGCGTCATCTGCCTTGTATAGTTTGTCGTTCTGTCCAGTGGTGTGTTTAATAATCGTATCACAAGGTCCACCTGTCTTGTGTCCACCCTTGGTCATCCTGCCCCCACCATCATGTTCAGTACCACCATCCTGCATTACAAAAAAAACATCACCCAATTCTATGTCACTGAATCATAGTCCAAAAAAAAGTTGGCACAAAAAATGTCCTGCATCAAGATAAGTTCATAACTGTCATATAACTATAATAGCATTATTGTGATATCACATTGCAGAGGGAAAATATGGGCTAGGGGATGGATTATTAGTATACTTTTCTTCAAAATTTCATATTTCTTGAATATATCCTTAGGGTGTTACATATTACAGGTAAAAACCACCAAATTGCCATTAGATGATTTTTCCTTGATGCCTTAAATTTGAATCACTTTTTGCCCATTAATGAACACCTGAAGGGCTGGGACAGCCCCCCCTCCCTCTATTGTTTTTCAATTCTCAATCAATGTCACATAGGGATACTCTCTGCTTAATATATTTGGTTGCAATCAGTCAAATGATGCTTGAGAAAAGCTGATAGAAGGTGTGGCTATAGACTTGTGCTTTGCTGTCTGTAGCTGACCGTGGGATTGAGCCATTAAATGGACCATGCTGTGTTTATCTTTTTCAAGTTGATAGCAGAAAACCACATCAACAGACTTATGAATCTGTTCGATAGTTCCTTTGACTTTTGGTTCCTCAGCTGGCGTGAAGGAGATGACATCTTTGTTCTTTACTTCTATGTGCTTAAACTTGCTATCAATACCAATTTGCATAGCCTAATCTTATCACTTCTTTCATTGCAAGATACCTGAAACATGCCGTCTCTGTAATTTAGAGCTTGTTGATACATTAAAGAGCCAGAAAGTCTTCCTCTGACATAACAACACTGATATCTGGTACATGTTCAAAGTCTTCCTGTGGAGAGCTGAAATAATCTCTAGTGTCATCAACTCTGAAGTATCAACTTTGTTCAGGTCACTGTCCTTCTACATATCTAAATGCTTTTGTATTTGTGTCTTCTACTAGGTAAAGTATTAAAACATAGTCAGATTCAAAATATTCTTCTTTCCTATGCCCCTTTTTGCCCTTTTTAGTTCTAGCATACACACAACAAACGAGAGAAAGACTCATTGTAATTCCATGGGACAACATTGCACCACAAAGGGTATATTTATCACACATTTCCAAAGGTAAAATAAAATGCATCTCAACAAGAATACATAAGCACTGTAAAACAGAAAATTATTACTGCTTTTGCATTTACTACATATGCATCAAACCTTGACACAAAATGTAATATGTTTGCAGCACAAAAGCCAATGACTGCAGTACCATAGCCAATGATTGTGGCATCAGCACCATAGCCAATGATTGTGGCATCACCACCATTGCCAACTGTTGCAGCACCATAGCCAATTATTGCAGTGCCAATGCCAATTTTCCATACTGTGAATAGTTTGACAATTGAATTCAAAATGCATATATTTCAACTTTTTATACTTTTTAATGACTTGTATGTTTGGAGTATTACTTTGTCACAGCTGCTAACTAAGGTCATGTGACAGTGACATGGCTAATGGAGGGCTGTTATTGTTTTAAGAAACCATTACACTGATATGTTAACTTTGACTTAGATAGTTGACCTTGAGGACCTAATAACAGTGCACTGCACATCGTCTTTGGATGATGCAGATATACTGCACGTTTCATATAAAGAAGAACCGGAAAAAGTGGAAGAAGAACCAGTACCAAAACAATGTGTCAACGTTCAAGGTCGAGTAAGGTCCAAACATTTTAGATATCTTGATGAAACTTGCTGTATACATGCATCACCTACAGACAATGTGTTGCTAAAGATCTCAAGAGAGAGCAGCATACTAGTTTTACAAAATCCCGAAGACATCTGGAAGGAGCTCCCCATTGTGTGGAAAAGTGTTGCGAACAATCACACCTAACAATTAAGCATCTTGTAGCCTGCAAGGGGGACAGACATAGAAATCTCAAACTAGTAAACATTTCTGCAGTAAATATAAATGTTACCTGATTCATTGTCATCTAAATAAACAAACCTTCGCTGAAGAGTCTTTTGTTGATCCCGCGACATCTGGGGATGTCACGACAACTTGAGCTTTTAAATCCTGCATCACCAATAAAAAAAATCAGTCACAAGTTTTCAAACAATCTCAGGTATCGCAATTAATACATATGAATAGGATGTTAATTATGAATTGTAAGTATACACTATATTTATAACTGCAGCAGAATATAAAAGAAATGTTCAAATGTATGGTTCAAAAGAGCAATAATAAGTATTTTTCTATTTAGAAAAGTGTTGACCATGCCCATCTCACCTGGAACATAAACTTGTTCAATTATCATACTTTGAATAAAAGTTGTTCAAATTGTTAAAGATATATCTCTTAGATAAATAAAGTCACTACAATTGATGACAAAGTTTTCAACATGAGATCCGAAAAGGATTTTAGCGTCCACCTAAAAAATGTCACATGACTGAACTACAGAAGAAGATTCATTTTGCATATGGCATCCGGAGACTTGTCTTAATAATGTTGTTATAATTAAGTATTTTACTGGGGAAAAAATGTGGAGTTTGATTTCCAACACCTTGAACTTAACCAGCATCATTAAAGGACACTTGGGGAAACTGGTAAATTTCTTCAATATTGTTTTATAATATTGTTATACAATGTTTGCTGTTAAAAAGATATCAAATGACCTTTATCACCTTGACTTTTGCGTCTTGACCATGGCACCTTCACTACTGATGCACTAATGGGTCATTTGTCTGGTGACATGAATATTTGCTTATAAGAACAAAACTTCCACAGGAGTTGGTGTGTCACCTTCAGTCAGAGTGAAGTTTTGAGGTTGATCGTCCTAAGGAAACTGGACTTATCGCACAGATACAGTTTTTCTTTTAATAGTAAAGGGGGACATTGATCTTTAACCTTCAGACCTGAAAATCAATCTCAAGCAAGCACTATTGGTAAAAAAACACTGTATGAAGTCTGAGCTTGATCAAATTTAAGATACTCAAGTTATCACATGGGAACAGATTTTCTATTTATAGTAACGGAGACTTCGACCTTCGGACCTGAAAAGCAAACCGAAGTAAGCACCATTGGTAAGAAAGCACCGAATGAATCCTGAGTTTGATCGACCAAAAGAAACTCAAGTTATCACATGGGAACAGATTTTTAACAAGGGGAACATACATATATAAGAAATCCCAGAGGGATCTTGGTGCCCACTTTTGTGCCATCTTCATTTGTTCTGTGTCAGTTTAATCTTTTCTCTTCTTTTCTCTTATCTGTTTGACCAAGTCATGTATACAGTAAATGCACCTTGAGGTAACTTTTGATCTAAACTTCATACTGCTGTGTATAAAAGACAACCTTCAAAGTGAGTTTGTCATTTCACATATTTACTAGTTCAGTACTTAATGATTAAGAAATAGAACTGATCATTGCAATATGAGAAAGATCTGTCAAGTTCTTCCTGCAGCGATCTTTTTTTAGGATCACTCTAAAAATAAAACATGCACAGCTAAGGACCAAGGGAACATACATATAAAAGTTAAGAAATCTATCCAGTTCTTCTGAGAAATAGCAATAACAAATATACTGTCAAAGTCCAAGATGGCTGTCTGTCGGCCATTTTGCTTCTCTGATCAGTCTCAAAATAAAACATACACAACTATAGACCAAGGGAAGTTACATATCATAATTGAGAAAAACCCTCCAGTAATTTCTGAGAAATAGTGCTAAAAAATGTTAACTCTAAAAATTCAAAATGGCACAAATAGCCACATCTTGGTTTACCTATCAGTCCCAAAATTTGATATGCACAACAAGGGATCATGCAGAACCTTTATGCTATATATGAGAAAGATCCATCTAGTAATTTCTGAAATAGTGCTAACTAACTTTTACTCAATAAATTCAAGATGGCGCCTATCTGCCATCTTGGTTTTCCGATCAGTCACAAAACTTGATATGCAAGAATGTCCAAGCAATTTCCTTGAATAAATCGAGTATGCTTGAGCTTTCTTCCTAAAGACATAACTGTTATAATTTAAATTTCAACTCCTTTTTAGTTTTTAAATATCAGTGTACTTACCCGTGCCTTAGCCAGAAAATTGCTCAGAATATTTCGAACCACCTCCTCCCAGGAAATGACAAGCCTATTGCTGTCCACCACATCCTCTGTTAACAGGCACTCCAGCTTCAGGTGCCCAGGAATGTCTCCTGGCCAATGTAGTTTTGTGTGATGGTCATTTAACTGTTTTTCCAGTTTTGTCATGTCAGATGACATGAGGTGCTGGACTTTATTTTGGTCAGCATCTTTAATAACCAAGGGGCAAGGAACCTTAAAGGTCGGTCCTGTGTGGCTGACCCTGTGGCCCAGCATTTCATGGTAAGTCTGCACAGTGAGCGTTTTCCCATCCAATTTGTGTGTTCTCTGGCAGACTCTGTCTATCACTGTAAGGAAAAGATGCATGGATATTGATTTTGTTTGGCAAACACTCACGCAAAACACACCACAACAGAAATGTTCCTTTTCTATGGTATACAACTCAGCTTAGAATCCTTACTTTTGTTACAATCCTTTGAATCTTTGCAGTAAGGTGTAAGTCACTATCAATAGCTAGCAGCAAAACGGTTTAGCAATGCAAACTAAAGGAACTTTTGGCGAGCTCACAAGATATACTCCTCGCTTGTGCTTAAATTTTAAGGGCCATAACTTTAAGAAATGAGATCCCAGAGGGATCTTGGCGCCCACAATTGTACCCTCTTAATTACTTTTATGTCAAATCGGTCTTTTCTGTTCTTTACTCATATCTGTTTGATCAGTTTGCCTGGGAACCATCTTGTTCTTCTGATCAGTCCCAAAACTTAACATGCACAACTACGGACCAAGAGAACCTTTATGTACATATCAAATTTGAAAAAGATCCGTCCAGTCCTTTCTGAGAAATAACGATAACAAACTTAAACTGTAACAAGATAGTTGCCTTGGTTTTCAGATCAGTCCAAAACTTTGATATGCATATCTAAGGACCAAGAGGAACCTTCATATAATAATTGAGAAAGACCCCTCCTGTACATTCTGAGACATAGTGCTCACAAACTTTAACTCTCCTATTCAAGAAGGCTGCCTGTGGGCCTCTTTGTTTTACAAGGGACCATGCATGGGGAACCCTCAGCTGAACTTTGAGATAGATATCTCTAGTATTTTCTGAAAAGTAGCACTTACAAGCTTTAACTCTCATATTCAAGATGGCTGCCCGTCAACCAATTTTCCACTTTGGCCAGCCCCTGGGATAGGTCAGGATATTTTGTTTTCTGATACTATTTGATTTCAATTTCATTATAACTATTCCAAGCAAATTTGAATAAAATGGACAAGATATAGTAAGAACTGTTATTCCCTATATAAACTAAGGAGAACAGATGACCAAAGGGTAATTTAACTAACAGGTTATATAATGCACCTAAGGGCATTTCCATCACAAATAGAAATTTGAATCTTGTACCATCCGAGTACAGATTTTTTTTTAAAATATCAGCCATTTTCCCCTTTTTGGCCCAACCCCTCCAGACCCTGGGGCAAGGACGATCTTATTTTTTCATACCGATAATGTACCGAAGAACCTTTTTATCCATGAAGAGTATTTGTTTGTAACACGTATGAGTCTGATGAAGAAGACTTTTAAAATATTGGTTTATTTTCCCTTTGGGACCCCGCCCTGGCCACTAGGTTTGGGGCAGGAATCCCAATTTTACAATTTGATACCATCTTCCTCCAAGGATTATTCTCATCAACAAAGAATAATTTCCAATTGAAAATTGACAAAATATACCCAAAAGTGTTATTTCCCTATATAAGCTATAGTAAACTTTACCCCCTACCCAAGGGAGAACGGATAGCCCAGGGGTACTGAAATTTACAATTTACATAAAGTCCCTGATGATCTTTCGATCCATGCAGAGAAATTGACTGAAGTACCTCTAAGTCTGGAGAAGAAGATTTTTGAAATATTGAATAATTTTCCCTTTGGGACCCCACCCTTGCCCCTTAGGTACCGTAGGAATCCTAATTTTACACTTTTGTAGCCACAGACATCTACCAAGGATAATTCTGGCCAAGTTTAAAAAGATTTGATCTTCTGGTTCTTGAGAAGAAGTCAAAAATGTAAAAAGTTTACACAAGACAGAAGACGGCAGATGGAAAGCGAACAGAATAGGTCACTCGAGCAAAGCTCAGGTGACCTAAAAACTGGTTCAGACAGGAGTTATGTTTAGATAACCAAAATTCAAAAGGCTGCTTGGCAGCCATCTTGTTTTTTCTATTAGTCTCAAAATGAAACATGCATAATGACAAAACAAACTCCTAGCTTTAGCAAGTTGCAATGAGGAAATCAAACCACAGAACAAGGTATTAATGAAACCAACATAATCTTTCAATTTTACATAAAATGTGATAAATTTGATAAAGTGTAAGACTCCTTTCTACATCATATTCTTACATGAATATGAGAAACAGTGGGTTCCATAGAGGAAACAAAGTGATTATCATGTTGCATGTCAATATACTACAAGAAGTCAGTGTTTATCTCTTGCAGGTTACAAAAGAAAAACCTGGCCTAGATGGTTTCATTTCTCTACTTTGTTGACCCAGGCGCTGATAGGGAGTTTTCTATTTAGAGGGGTTTAAGAGTACACATGTTCAAACAAAAGTGTCCTATCAAATCTGACCCATATTTGGGTACTCCGGCTCTCACTTATAGCCCTAAATAAAACAGGCATAACAAAGATTTGTTTGAGGTATCAAAAGTAAATTACAGGTATTATAAAGGATAGGACACTCCGACAAGAAAAAAAGTAGGGGATGCTTACTAGGCCAAATATAATACATTTGATCTACATTGTGTTTAGTAATGTTACCTTCAGGATCTTTAAAGATGGCGAGAAAGTATCCGTCAGATATCTCCTTGACCTCAGTGACATCACTATCACCGCTTCTGCGGCTATTCTCAAAATAAAATTTCAAGGTGTTCAGACTTGTACGTTTTCCGACCCCACTGACAAGGACACTCTGAGATACTGGAACCCTCTTTGCCTCCAGCAGACAGTTTTCTAGTGGTGAATTCTGACAGGCATTCTTCAATTTTTCAAAATCTAAAAAGAATTTAGTCGGAATTATTTCAGTCTATTAAAACATAAAAGAAGGAAAAGAAAAAGGCATGTACCGTCGTCTATTTTGATTTTTTATCTGAAAATTATGTTTGGATAGATCTATATCTTAAAGGAAAGCTTCTTATAACAAGGTAATCAACTTATAAACAAGAGGCATGTATCAGTCACCTTGTATTGTATATAAGTCCCCAGGGGCATGACGGGACCACAGATCCAGTCCTGGTAGCATAACTGTCATTCCCAGCAATTTTAGCAATGCTTGTATAGTGGGGTTCTTAAAGCTGTGACTCACAGACTCAGTCGCTAGGAGAGGGGACATACCCCAGGGTCAAATTTGATAGCACAATTATGATCCTATCTTGTACAAATATTGAAGGGGTTGAAATATCAACTGGTTCAAAGCTATTACACAGGGAATTATCACTATGGCCAAATAACCATTTTTGATCCTGTGCCTCATCACCCCACCATCCCCATCACCCCCTTGAGGATTCAGCCTAGGAACAATTATCACCTGACAATGCTTGCAACCAAGAATGGTTGATAGCATTTTTTTCAGTCTCAAGAAAAAAGAGCTTTACTGTTGAAGTTGAAAGCAATATGTCAAAATTACTCTTGCCATCTTACGACCCCTAGTTGATCAGCCAATTTATTTGAATTTGCTTCAAACCAAATTTGGTTGAGATCCATATCATATTGTTCCAGAAGAGAAGTCTGAAGTTTAAGTATTATGCCAAATTACCCAAATTAATCAGTCCTTCCATTTGTAAAAGGGTGAATGCACACTACCTCAGAATGTTTTTCAACCAAATATGGTTAATACCCATCTTATAGCTCCTGCAGAGAAGTCCCTTGAAGCAATNACCACCACCACCACCACCACCACCACCACCACACAATGGTAAAAATATATGTATGATACGTTCAGTTAAATTTAATAATTTGGCGTAATGCCATTCAGCAGTTCATCAGAAGAAGTTTAAGATTAAAGAAATTGTTGATGAGAGGGTGACAGAAGCTTCATAATATGACATCTCAACTCGTCGATAGACAGTTAGAGTCTCTTTGAACATCTGACCAATCCTTTTGTTCCAGGAGAGTATTTCATTGAATTATTTAACATAATATCTTGCTAATGTATTAAACATGATCACATTACCTGCAGAACCATCAAATGTAACCAAGACTGCACCCTCCTCTTCTCCATATAAAAATTCTATTGGAAACACATTGACCTTTGATTTCAGAAAATTCTCGAGCATTTTTTGTGTTGTGTTTGAATTCATATTCCTGAAGAAAACCTTCTCCTGGTAAAATAAAGGATCAGGTACAGGTTCCAGGGCCTCAAACAATCTCACAGTCAAGGAGGACTTGTCCAAGGTGTGCTGTCTCCCAAGAACAAGTTGTGCATCTGAAATAGACAAGACATGTTATTGAAGCAAAAGACACCCATTCCAAATGCCTTGCCTTGGCAAACAGTGGCCATAAATTACAAATCGAGTGCTCTAAAGCCCAATATTTAATTTTCTTGTTATTAAGCATTATAAGACTTCATCTCTACACAGAATGCAGTTTAATACTTAATTTTATTTAGTGAAGTGACCATGGCCATAAGGCCCTAGAGCGAATGTGTGTTTGGCCCTTACATGTCAGTAACATAATTGTGAAGTTTAGAAGGAGAAGGTGAAAAATACACCAAAATTGGACCTGTATAAGAATGCATATTTAAGTACATTGACCTTTGAACCAAAAAACGTGGTAAAGGTGTATCTACCTTTGCTTGGTAAAGTGGTTTACAAGTGAAGGAAAAAAAGACACCTGAGACGAAAATGCCTACAGACAGAATAACGGATGGTTATTTAGTATGAGTCCCATGACTCACCTTAAGTTTATCAGTAAAAATAGCTTATTCGTAATATTTCATTTTTGAACATAAAAAAGCATACGTTTTTGTTTTGATTTTAAATGGCAGGAGTAAGGGTGAAGCCTGCTGTATAGATTACTTGTCCACAGATATATTACCTTCCTCATTTTCATATGTAATGAAGATGACGCCGTCTTTCTCTCTTTTTGATGCATCAAAGTTTTCAATGTCAACTGGACGACCCACTGCTCTTTTACTTTCAAAGTAGAGTTCTACAGTGTCGTTTGATGTTAGTTTGTCCATCCCTCGTACTTCTATAGTACAGCCACTTGTTGTCTTCTCTGAGTTATCTCCCTCTAGGAAGTTAATAAGAGTGGTCAGCATTAAGAAATGACATTTTTTGTGTTCAAAGTCAATCGGAACAGTATTTTAATTTTAGGAAATAAAAATATATCTCAAATTTGAAACACGAGTGTGTCATAGTTGTGAGAATTATAGAAATGTAAAAGTACACCAAAAATTTGACCCCTCATCATTGCCCTGATGGTATCAAAGTCATACCATTGAGTGAGAGTTATGAGAAAACTATTCAAAACTGTAACTGTAAAACAAGCAGTACTTGAATGAAAAGTTTGAATTGGTTGTTATTAGGTGGCTTTTTATATCTATACATTTTTTGCACATTTATTTGATGTAAGGGATCTGTGTTCCAAGTATCAATTAAACCAGTGGAAAATGTAAGAAGGTGGAGTTGGAACAGTTTTAAATGAAGGGACATAACTCCATACAAAAGTGATGTAACTTTAAGTTCTATATTTTATTGACATTTCTCCAATACTAGTGTTATATGAAACCAGTATCACTGGAATTGAAACAGTACTGTAGGAGAAGTGCCAACTATGTTTTTAAACAAAGGGACATAACTTCACAAATAAGGGAAGCAACTCCAATTCACAATATTTAATAAACACCACCTCAATGTAAGGGTTGTGTGTACAAAGTATCATTCAAATCTGTGCAGTACTTTTGAAGGGGGAATGATTAACTCAACAAGTAAGGAAGGTAATTCCAAGTTGTAAACTCCATTCACATCCCCGTGATGTAAGAGTTCTGTGTATCATATACAAATGTATCATTCGAATAAGTGCTTTGGGAAGAGTAGCCAAAACATTTTTTTAAACAAAGAGACATTACTCCATAAATAAGGGAGGTAACTCCAATTTACATACTTCATTCATATCCTCTAGATGTAAGAGTTGTGTGTACCAAGTACTGGTCCAGTACTTTTGGAGGAGTAAATCCCAAGAGTTAAAATCCCAAGCTAACTCTAACATACTAAGATATATGCAGCTGGTCACTATTTGTCACACAGACCAGTTCGGTACACGCCTTCACCTATTTTGCCCTCAAAGACAACATTTTTTAAAACCTGGATTCATACACACATCACTGCAACAGTGACAGGCCTAGATTTGAACCCTGGACCAATTAAGCTACCTACATGGTCACCAGTAATCACCCAGGCAAGACCTGCTACAATGTGTAAGATATAGCTAACTCTTTTTTCTTAATTGCTTTAATACATCCAAGAGGTATTGAAACAAACAGGAATGAGTCATCCATTTTTAGATGATTTTCTGTTCTTATGTTACCTTGGTTGACTGATGGCTGTTTTCCAGGAGTTGGTTGATCCTCCAAATCTTGCAAATACTGGTAAATCTTCTGCATGGTACCAGACTTTGCAGCTACGTGGACTGTGTCCGAGGTCTCTTCCACTGAAAAATGATTCATATCTGCGGTACCAAGACCAAAGCCTAATTTTGAAAGCTTTGAAATTAAAGGAAAGTCCTTTACCAAGAATGCCTCTTCTTTGAAATTTTCTCTAATTTTGAGCCCAACACGCTTGGAAGATGAAGCCTGCATTGACCAAACTTGAACTTGTCTGGTTTCAGTAACCTGCCATACACAAGTGATACCGTCCCTCTGTAGTACATTATCAATGTAGTGTTTTATCTCTGGTGTCAACAGCAGCTTCTTCATCACCTTAGAAACATGGAATGTGTTCGCTTTAATTTCTCTAACAAACTTCTCCATCTCTTCTCGACCACCTCTGATGTTCTCTTCAGTTCCTGTCCATGTCACTTTTGTGTTGCAATCCTGTACAACCACTGTGAGACCATGATACTGACCTCTCAGTTTATCAATGACCCTAAATGTCCTCAACAAACATCCATGTGATGGAGACTCTAAAACTGTCTCCATGGTAACACTGTACAACTTGACCTTTGCCTCCATGTGTAACTGTTTGACAGTTTCTGTAGGGCCTGTTATGATCAGACAATTCAAATCCTTGTCATACAGAACATCAGCCTGATTTTGACCAGCTTTGATCAATGGAACAAGACAAGCAAGAGCTTGTTGTAGCGGACCCTTGTTATCTAATTCTCTGTCGCTAGGTTCCTTGTTGCTCAGAGATGAAAGGTCACATTTCTCTTGATGTAAGTTGGGAAGAGCCTTTACAATTAACTCTCTGACTTTATCTCTACAGTTCTCAATCGGGACTTCTTTTTTAATCAGGAGTTTAGGAAGAAGTTTTTGGTCCATCTTTTCCAGAATGAGTTTCCAGCCCTGTTCCGTAGCTAGATTTGCTAAATCATGCTTACAAAGATAATGTATAAGGTTGCTATTCCCTTTTGGATAGAAGCTCATTTTCTCTTTTTCCTCATCTTCCAGTTTCACTATCTTCACCTTTACCGCTGTGCAAATACTTTCCACAGAGAAATCTTCAGCAACTACAATTGTAACACAGATGATTTGAAGAATAGTATACATGTACATGAACAATAAACAGAATCCTTATTCAGCTAAAAACTCTGTCATTATTACCAGGTATGGTTGAAAATGGAATATATATAATCTTACCCTGCTTTTCAGGAGATCCAAGATCTTCTCTATTTTTTCTAGAACTTTTACCCTGCTTGCTGCAGATCGGTGGTGAAGACCATTCGTCTGCCATAATGGCTGCCACAATTCCGCTCTGGAAAAAAATCCAATAAAAGTTATTATAGTTCACTCCAGCTTTAAAGTCTGCCACTCTCAATAGTGATTAAGCTAAAGGAAACTTCCCTCTAGGGTGAAGCTACAGCTGTAGATAGCAACCAAAAACTCATGTACAATTACAACCTGCCACACTTCTCACCTCCCTTTTTAGATGTCTTCATTGTCACCACAACAACCCCAGTGTTAACTCCCTGTCATGTACCTCAACAGTGGCAGAGCTGGAACCAGGAGTCAATCTCGGTACAGAGCTATACCATAAGGGTAGCTTGATAGTCTGAGAATGATGAAATCTCCAGCTGGACTAGTAGTTCTAAAAACCGCTAGCCTGATTGGGTTAGAGGAATTTTCACATGGACTAGTAAAATCATTTTAAGTTTGCCTTGTCCAAAGGAACGTGAGCTTATGCTGTACCATGGTGTCTGTCATCAGATGTCCGTCTGTCCACATATTCTTAAAACAATTTCTTCTCCTAAACCACTGATTGGAATTTGACCAAATTTGATATCGTGATTGGGACACAAATGGAGGGGCTGATCCTCAAGGCAGTTATAGGGAGAGGCATACCAGAGATGGTGTCAAAGCCACCAAATGCTTGCCTGTTTAAAAATGTATCGACTTTAAATCTTATTTTGTTTATTGGAGTTTAGCGTTCCTTTAACTCATGTATAGGTCATATTGAGATGGTGTCTGCTTGTGACAGGTAGATTTATGGTGACTTTATAGTGCTGTCTCACTGAAATATCATGCCGCACACACATTGACATGATACTTCACTCGGTCACATTATCCTTAGCAGGGAGTGAGAAGATTGCCTTATTTTAAAGTCTGGATTTGATCCTGTGACTGTGGATTCTAGCACCAGTCTACCAGCATTTTCTATAGATATGATATTGCCATCAGTAAATGATATATGAGTAGATAAAAAAACATAAGAAAGAAAATATTGTTTGTGATGCTGATTTGCTCTTAAAATGTTAAGATTAAACCTTTTTAAAACTCAAAAAACTATTTAAAAGTGATTTTTTAATTGTGCCTTTGCTGCATCAAAAGTATAGCCCAAAGGAACCTTCATCAACATGAAAAATATCAGCATCCTTGTAAGCATATTTAATGAATGACAAGCTTCTAAATAACTTGCAGGTAAAACATTAACGTTGATGTGATTAAAAAAAGTTAGGTACAAAATGGGTCGAAAATTTCCAAAAATTTTAAATTATTTATAAATTTTAACCTCCCTACATCAATATAGTATACCCCATAAGAACTTCCATCACAAATATCAGCATCCTAATACACATATTTAATGAATGACAAGCTTTTAAATAACTTGCAGGTAAAACTTTAACGTTGATGTGATTCAAAATAGTTAAGTACAATAAAAACAGGTCTAAAGAATTCTCAGAATTTGGTGAAATTATATTTTAATTTTCACTTCACTACATCAATTTGATACCCCACAGGAACCTCCATGCCAAATATCAGCATCCTAGTATACATATTTAATGAATGACAAGCTTCTAAATAACTTGCAGGTAAAACTTTAACATTTTCACGCCGGGGCTTTCGCTATAGCTCCTTGTTCTACGAACAGGCGAGCTAAAAAGGAGTAATTTGGCCATATTGCTTTAAGATACTTCTTCACTGGAACTGACAGATAGATATCAACCCTATTCGTTTGGAAGGATTTTTATTGATTGTAAGATCAGGAAAGCAAACAGAATACAATCAGGAAGGTAAAATCAATGGCTGCAGTCATCAAAAGAAGCTTCCAACACCTGGACGAAGAAACGTTCAAACCACCGTATAAGAGTCTGATATGTACACATCTAGATTTTTCATTTTTCTCTATATAAAGCCAAGTACATATAAAAAATAGGAGGGGTACAGAAAAGAACCACCAAACAGCTTCCTGGTTACAAAACCTATCCTTCCAAGAAAGACTAAGTTACCTACACTAGCGTATAGACGACACTGATATGATTGAAACCTTCAAGGTAATACAATTGTACAGGAAATATATGACAGCAAGGCATGTACCTTCATCAAAATGTGGAACAATGTAACGGAAGAAACAGTAACCCACAACAAACCTTAATATCTAAAAGAAAGGACTGTTTTACAATCAGAGTGGTGAACATTTGAAATAATTTACCGTCGGAAGCGGTAAATGCACGAACCTTAAATTCATTTAAGAATAGATTAAATAGGGGAAAGTCGGATAACTTCAATCACGCCGGTAAATTCGATCACTTTATATCTTGCACGCCTATGTCACTCACTCATGACATTGAAACACTGAGATTGGTGAATAAACAAAATAAAATTCCACTTACTAAAAATATCTTAGTTGCGTTTTGATGTACGTGTGCGTTTAAGAACTGAATTTGATTGGTTGATTATCTGCGTTAACGTGACACACCCATCTAGAGCGGCAACTAATATGGTCGGCATAGAAAAGGGTAAAGATCCGCTTACTGTGAAGAAAAATTTATATTTATTTAATCTATGAATATTTTATAAGGACAGCATATTCATTACAAAAAATTGAAGATATTTCTTTGTAACAAAACTAATTTCATCAATAAAAGACACAAATAGTGATCTTTATTAATGTTGGAGGGTAGATTTGATAAGTCAAAAAAGAAGTGGACTTCATAATGATCAATGAATGAAAAACAGACAAATCCTTATATCCATACAAAGTTATCAATGTGGAAAATAAGTCCAATAATTATGTGAATCTACATTGAACGTTGAGAGATTTAGGGTGCCTTTTAAAAGAGAGAGACATTGGGAGGGAAGGGGGAGATAGACTGTCGATTGTCGGAAGGGGCAGGAGTAAGGGGTTGTCTGAGAGTCTACATCTTACATAAGAAGAAGAGCACAATATCGACACATTGGAATCTCCAAGATATTAATCTGATATATAATCACATATTTTGATTACGAAAATAGAAATAGAAAAAAAGACCTATAAATATATTCTTTGAATTTTGACTAAATTTCGTAAATGAAAAAAAAAAGGAAAATGTTGAAGTGAGAAACTAATCAATGTGTAAACCAATTTTTGCACGAAAATATTTAAATGATGAAAAAGACAAAACACTGTCCAATGGCCGACGCAAACCCCTTTCCTTGTGACTCCTGTACCAATGACAGGTCTACCTGACATGAAATAGAACAATACTCTCTGTATACATGTATGTGCTTCTCAAGGACGAGCAACATGTAATGATTTGATTATGGTTCATGTTTAATCTCTGTTGAATTGGGTCGGTTTACATGTGGATACGTATTACACAGAACTCATGACGTCTGTAGATGTGTACAAACAATAGTCGTTCGTCCTGTGTTGGATGTTTTGGCTATAAATGATAAAACGAACCTGTAGCCATGCAGACATCGGAATTATCCTTGACAGATGGTCATTTTTGTTTTTAAATATTTCATTGGATATAATAAAAACAAGAGGCCCAGAGTGCCTGTATCGCTCACCTGAAAATGTTAGCAAAATTGAAGTTGAAATAGCGTGATGTCACTGGAAGTGTACATGTATTACTTGGTTAGTCAGGGGTTATATGTATATACAATTGGACAAAATCTTGTCATTCCTTAAATAAAAGATTTTGAAGAATTTGCTATGTTACCCTTTTTGGTCCCGCCCTTTTGTCCCCAGGGGGGTCAGACCCATCGTTGATACAAAATTAGGTCCCCTTCACCCGAAGATGCTTTAGACCAAATATGGAGATAATCCTGTCATTCCTACAGAAGAAAAGGGATTTAAAAGCTATTTTTCCTCTTTGGCCCTGCCTCTCTGCCAAAAGGGGGGTCAGACCCACCGTTTATACAAAATGGGTTCCCCTTCTACCAAGGGTGCTTCATCCCAAATTTAACCGAATCCTGTCATTCCTACAGAAGAAGAAGGATTTTGAAGAATTTGCTGTTTCCCTTATTGGGCCCTGCCCCTCAGGCCCAAGGGGGTCCAAACCAACCATTTATACAAAATTATTTCCCTTCCAAATATCATGCTACTATTCAAATTTTGTCAAAATATACCTTCATCCGCAAGGAAGAAGAAAGAAATTAAAGCTATTCCTCTATATCCCTTATTGGGCCCCGCCTCTCTGCCCCCAAGGTGTCAGACCTACAGTTTATTCAAAATTGCTTCCCCTTAACACAAGGATGCTTCATACCAAATTTGGACAAAATCCTGTC
This sequence comes from Mizuhopecten yessoensis, assembly GCF_002113885.1. NCBI lineage: Eukaryota > Metazoa > Mollusca > Bivalvia > Pectinida > Pectinidae > Mizuhopecten > Mizuhopecten yessoensis. The sequence continues at coordinate 66,494 of NW_018408921.1, forward strand.
ATTCCTACAGAAGAAGAAGGATTTTGAAGAATTTGCTATGTTTCCCCTATTGGGCCCCACTCCTCAGCCTCCAGGCGGGCCACACTCACTGTTTATACAAAATTGAGTCTCTTTTGCCCAAGGATGCTTCAGACCAAATTGGGATCCCTATCATAGAAGAAGGATTTTAAAGGTTTTACCTCCATTTCCCCTATTGGGCCCCAACCCTCTGCCCCAAGGAGGGTCACACTCACCGTTTATGCAAAATTGAGTCCCCTTAGCCCAAGGATGTTCCAGACTAAATTAGGATAAAATCCCTTAATCCCTACGGTAGAAGAAGGATTTTAAAGGTTTCCCCTATTGGGCCCTGCCCCTCTAGATCTGCCCTCAGGGGGGCCACACCCATCATTTATACAAAATTGAGTCCCCTTGGCCAAAGGATGCTCTAGACCAAATTTAGTCAAAATCTACTTGGCCGTTCAGGACTATAGTAGCGTTTTAAAGGAAAAGTTGACGGACAACGGACACTGCGGTATGGCAAGAGTTCACCATGGTCCGTTGGATCAGGTCAGCTAGAAATGGACACATCTTATAACATCTGATAAGATGCTTCTTACTTATAACACGGAAATACATTATCTAATATATAATGTTGTTATAATGGCAGCAAATACATAGAGGTCGGCATCTCAACATTAAATCAGAAACAATCATCTGATTAACAGTTTAGACCAAATGATTCTTTTTGTAACAGTACCCAGAAGTTGAAAGACTTATGTCAGTTAACAATATACAACATTCTTGAACAATGAGGCAGAAATCTGCGTTATTTTCTTGACTCAGTAGATCAGAACTATCCAATGAGTGAAATATCAGTATCAATCAAATATTACTTAAACAAGTATCATACGAGAATCGTCATGGTCACAATCCATGAAAAATGTCATTGGATATAAGAGGTTCCCCAATGAGAGGTGGATGGTTTTGATGTTTATCTCACTCACGTTAGTTAAGTTTCAAATTGTATAAAGACACAAGGTTTATAATTACTTGCATATCAGTGTACAGGTATGTTCAGTGTTTAACAGCATTTTCAACATTGGACATTTCACTTGTGATGTTGATGAATTATATATCTTTCATTGCACCACCCATTAAAATAATGCCAAAATAGCATTGTTGTCTTAGCAACCGTCCTTTATGTTTAGACAGTCGTATGAGGGAGATAAGGTTTGGGGCTTGTACAAGACTATAACAGGTCTGTGCGACTTTTAACAAAAAAAGCTTCTTGTATCTTGTATTTGGAAGCTAAACATTTGCATTCCCCCAAACTGAACCTACCCTATCAAAGTTCGATGTTTGGTCGTGGAGAAAGCATGAAGAATCGTTCTACGACATGAGTGATCGAAGTTACCCGATACTGTGATCAAATTTATCCGACGTGTGATCGAATTTACCCGAATAGTTATTTAGACCCATTTACTTCGTTTAAAGCTGTTAATTAAAAAGGGGAACACCAAACATGTTGAATTTTTTGAGTTTTCAGACGTTTTCATACGTCCATTACTGAATACGGGACCAAAAACAGTCATGTGACCATCCAGAACGAGAGGAAAACTAGAGTGATCGAAGTTACCAGACTTTCCCCTAAATGCTAGAAAAATCAGGAAAAATTATACAAGTTTAGAGCACCAATTGAAAGCAGACTTTAAGTTCGGTGCGATACAATGATCGAGTCCAGTGGAGAGGACCTATACAGGTCCTGTACTGGAAACTAACTCTAAGTAAATGGAGGGCTATGCACGGGAATTTTTTTTTAACTTCGGACATTATCAAGATCCCAACCCTATAATCATGTATACAGTTGCTAGGCATCAAGGGCCAAACACAATCATGATATAAGAATTGTCCCTGGGATCCAGTTCCACCTCTAGGAACTTAATTTCTCGGCCATATCTTTGAAATGGTTGAAATCCCAGCCACATATAACCATATATACCAAGAGACGACCACAAATATGATATAAGGATTGTTCCTGAGGTCTGGCCCTACCCCTAGGAAATTTACTGGATTTCATTATGTTTTTATACAGAACTGTTTCTGATACATTTTATTAACATTATACATTTGTATTGACAATAATAATTCAGGTATATCACGTGCCGTATGAAATAATTTATATATGTGTTGAACTTTGTATCCAATCTCTTTGATCAATATAATCTATGAATTATTATCTAATAACTATGTAACGTACTCCACAACTGTTGCAAAAAATTGTCATATATTTCTGATTCAGGGAACGAGTCAAAATCTTCCCATCCTCGAGGGGATATCGAGGGGTTAGTTATGCTCACCTCCGCTCTCTACACCCCTGGAATATGTCATAGCAAAATTGAAGGCACGCGGCTAGCTATTTGATTGGTCTTGGGTAAAAAAACAACCCTGACCAATCACAAGGCTGATTCCTGTCCTTTAAAGATAACAAAGGAGAGACGCCCGACTTCATAGCCAGTAAGTTTTACTGTTACCCGACCGCGAGATTCTTTTGATGTTCATCAAAGGATCAAACTAGTCTTCTTGTCTCATCCACAAGGTGGCGCACACTGAGCCTTCAATTTTGCTGTGTCATATTCCAGGGGTGCATAGAGCGAAAGTGGATGTATCACCTGGATATCGAGGTGGCAATCTTGCTTGCCAAAACATATGTGGAGTGGGTACATTGTATGTCACAATAATCACCAGAACCCTAGCCTGTGGTGATACTGCCGCAAGTGCACCAGAATGTTCTGGCTTCACGTGACTCGACAAGTACGCCAGAAGGGCTTTCATGGCATTGCATATAGTATGTCACAATATCACCACAAACTGGTTGTGATATTGCTATGTATGTGACAGAACATTCTGGCGATATTCTGAAACCCAAGTTTTACATACTAAAATTTGAACATGCAACAATGTGGCTGCAAGCTAAGAATGCAGCACTTTCAAGCAATAGTATGTTACAGACTCAGTATTTCTGTGATGGACTCTTTAGAAGGAGTAGAATACCCTAAATTCATGATTTAAGCTTTACCCCTCTGGGCCACAACGGGAACAACACTTTATGCTTACAATTACATAATAATAATGTTAATTCAGGTAAAAGATGCATGGCAAACATAACATTACATTACACAAGCAATGAGATCACAGAATGGTATTTGATGAAAGACTAACCTTCAGATATCACAAAATGCGTATGACTAAAAATTATATTATTTCAATTAAAAAGCATATATTCAGCACTCGGTAGAAGTATTATCACAGTTTGTATGAATATCACATTAAATATTGGAGGTACAGACAGTGAATAATATTCTTGAACTGGTAATCTAGGATGGCACATGGAAGTTTTGAACAAAACTTATTTCCAATGGGGTCCTTTACACTGTATACCAGGAAAAAGAATAGCATACACCCACTCATGGTATCCAATGACGCCAAGTTGAGCTCACTCTAGCGCAAAAGTTGAAGGCGTCCATAATCATTTAAACAATTTGTCAATTAAAGCTTGCCAAACATTTAATTGGCCTAAGTCTTTATTCATAGCACTTATAACATTATATAGTTAAATAGTATATATAACTATAGTATAGGTGTGTTGACGGACGAGGCTACAATATGAAGTGTGCCTATTTTACTTTCGGTTTATCGATATCGATTGGTACAAACACGTTCTGTGTATACACTGTAATGTGTTGATCTATATAAAAATAATCAAATTGTCCAGTTAATAACATGATTATTACTCATATGAACAAAAACTCACCTTAACCGAAGACGGATCTTGTAGGCGTGAAGGGATCGATTCCAGTCCAAGCAGAAGCTGCAACCTACTTTCGCTTTCGCAAATGGTATTTTGGGAAGTAATCAGGGTTATCTCGCCCCAAATCCCGTTTCAGATAAAAAAAAAAAGTGTGATAGGCATTGTAGTAAGTTGGTCCACGTCACAGGCTTACAAACAAAAATGGTATCCAATCAGATTGCTTGTTTTAAAATATGTTCAGGTGGCCTACGATGGTTTTTTTTGAGGCAAGCACTGTACATGTATTGTACGTACATTGTATGACCATGCATTGTAAGATAATATATGAACAACGGGACGGTTTTTTTTGTGCAATTAAGCAAAATATATTGGCCATGAGAGCATTATTTTACCAATGGTCAGAAGTTGAAAAGAAGTTCATGCACGTAACAGCTGGCCAAGTTTAAACATTTATTTTTTTTAAGCATATTTGGTGGTTTTTTGTATTAGAATCTACTGGGGATTTTATTATTAATTTCAGACTCCTGTGGGTGATATATAGGATAATATACCAGACACAAAAATATTGTTTTTGTCAACGCTTTTATCATAAAACGAAATACATACGACAAAATATCATTAAAGAAAATAAAAATTCAACTCTCTCAAGTCTACTTTCGGTTTGAAAATATAATTTGGGGGCGTGGTTGTGAAAATCCACGGAGCAGGAGTCTTTCCCTCTCTGCATTGTACCAGAAAAATATAAATTGTTCGGTGTTGGTTACTCCCTCTCTTCCCCTTAAAAGTGAATTCTAGGAGCTTTTTGATGTTGTATATTTTCTTTCATCTCTGATTGTACATTTGTTGATTATCCTAAACGATATCCCCGTATTATATTATTGGTCCTATAAAAGCAAAAAATTCATTTGTTTAGAGTGTTTGGCGGTCGACATGGTATTTCAAATTTTTTAAGTAAGTTAATTTAGCTTAAGTGATGCCTTTTTGATAATACAGTCTAAATAACATTGCCATCCGCCATTACAAGAGAAAGATACACCCAGGTGTTTATGCGAACTTACAGTGTTAAAAAGAATGCCATTTATTGTAAAAAGGGGGGTAGAGAGGGTTGTTTAACTTTTTAATGATACACAATGTTTCGGTTTTAAGCACTTAGATTAAAATTTACAAACCATTTCTTCGATTAAATTTTGTCTAAATCCATATTCAAAAGATCGGCACTGATTGCAGGTGCATCAACAGTTACATATAATGAGTTATCATCGATAGAATTTGTATGATAACTCTATCATATATGAACACTAAAACTAATAGTGGCCCTAAGATTGAACCTTGCGAGACGCCGGTTTAAATAGAAGTTAAAAAGTGCACTCGAGGATTTTAATAGGCAGCTACGCGACTGCTGGCAACTTTGATACATGTACCAACGAAATGTAATATATCTGTGTAATACTTTGGGATGTATTTAATTAAATATGTTCGTAAAATGACCATTCAAAGACAAACGACTCGCCGTTAACTCACTGTTGTTGACGTCATACCATTAGTCTACGACGCATCTAGATCTACTGTCAGTACCGGTGTAACTGGTACACACTCCCGGTCTGTACCTCCCGATCTGTAGCATGCGGGGCTAAATTTGCCTGGGTGTTCCTTCCATGCGCGGTTAAGTCTTGATTTAAAACTTCAGGTGTTAGATTGTTCCACAGATACACTGTGTGTACACCAAAGACTAGCATGTCCAATGTGAATCTCGACACATTAATTAAGTCCAATTTATCAAAGTACACATAGGAATCAAATCAATTAAAGCGAAGAAAGCTACATGAATATAGATGTTTAACCACGAAATTTATTTATTTTAGATATGAAATATTTCAGTAAAAGAACAGTTATATAACAAGTGTAGAGCGTTGCTTGTCATCTGTACTTGTCTGCTGCATTTGACGTCATCGACCATGACATACTTTATAAACACCTGGAGTACTCAGTGTGTTGCCATCGGATCTACCACCTCACATGACAAGAATTTGTCTCTGTCGTAAGCCGTATTTGGCGCAAAACTAACTTTTTGCTCCGACGTAATCCAAACAGTGAGTATTACTCTGCAACGTACGCGAAATAGCGAGTATCGGGATTACCCCCGTGTGACTAAGTACTCGATTCCGGGATTCCTCAAGGGTCGGTGCTAGGACCACGAAAATATTGCCTGTACTCCAATCCGATCGGAGAGATTTGTCGTCGCCATAGCCTTCGTCATCAACCCACAGGACAGTTGGGATACAATTTCGGAAAATCTGGAAGCTTGTCTGACAGATATCAGTATCTGGATGAACGCCAACATGCTTAAACTTAAGAATCTGTTAGAGTCACGAATGTATTGCTGAGTATGCATGAATATCGTTATGTTTTCCTGTTCCGAAAGAGATGTATCTCCAAATAAAAGTAGATTTAAATTAAGAGGCATGTATTCATTCAGTTCACGATAAAGCTTAATTCTTTGTTCGTTATATTTATCACAGGTAAAAAAGAAATGGTGTGTGTCTTCAATAGGGAAGCCACATATACAACGTTGGTAATCAATAAGGTTAACACGAAACAGGTCACTTTTCAAAGTACTAGAACGGTTTCTTAATTTTGTATGCAAAATATTATTTTTCCTATCACCATAGAAAAAGGGGTTTGGTACAAGCGGCAAGTTTACGTCTTGAATGGCGTTTCTAAATGATGAGAACGTGGCACTACGTCGTATACTAGTAGGTAACTGGTTCCACAGTCTAACAGTAGAAGGAAAAAAGGATACGTTAGATAATTCAAGTCTGTTGTTAGGTAGGTTGTAGTTTTCAACGTTTCGAAGATTATAGTGAGAGTTATCGACAAGGGAAGGGAGTAGAGTGTTGAGATAGTTAGGAGCTATATTATTGTGGATTTTAAAAAATAATTGAAGTTTTCGACGGGATCTCCGATGGGCTAGAGAATCCCATCCAGTTTCATTATATATAGATTGTCTACTAGTAAACGACGGTAAACCAGTGACAATACGTCCAGCTTCAAGTTGTAATTTTTCTAATTTGTCTTGATCAGTAATAGAACAACCATCCCGAAGTTCACAAGAATATTCTAGAATAGGAAGTATAAATGTTCTATATATTTTATTCAGTGTACGTCGGTTCAGGGTATATTTCAATTTACGGAGGACACTTAATTGTTTAACTACTTTTTTTACATATATTATCAATGTGATAGGTCCATTTACAGTTAGCATTGATGAATACTCCCAGATGCTTATGGTTTTCAACAAATTCAATACTTACATTATTAAAGTTAATTTCAATGAGGTGATCAAGATCAATATTAGAAATAAGTAAAGCCTCTGTTTTTGCAGGATTGAATTTGACAAGCCAGAACTATCGAGACTGTCCCAGCTCTTAAAAACCTAGGGGTATACTTTGACAGTTCACTGAACATGGAGAAACAAGTGAACGCTATTGCCAAATTCTGTTACTACCAGATCAGGAACATCGGCTGTATCCGGCAGTTTATAACTGCAGATGCATGCAAGATTTTGGTGCATTCACTTGTTACCTCTCGGTTGGATTATTAACACCCTGCTCTGTGGTATATCTGACAGACAAACTAGTCGTCTGCAGAGGGTCCAGAACAGTGCAGCACGGCTGGTTACTCGTACTCGAAAGAGACCACATCACACCTACAAGATAATGTATGCTAGATACAGGTCGCAGTACAAAGTTTTGGTGTACACATACATGGCACTGAATGGAACAGCTCCCCAGTACCAACAGGAGCGTGTTACCCTGTATCAGCCGTCACGACCACTGCGGTCGGAGTCAGAATCAGTTTTGTGTGTCCCAAAATCTCGTACTGTGACCTAACTTATAGATGGACCGATGCTTGGGGTGGGGGTGGGGTGTGGGGTGTGGGTGGGGTCGGCCATTAGAAAGTCAAATATCCTGGCCAAATTCAAGATGGACATCGAAACTCACCTATTCACGTCTGCAAAAGCGCTTTAGAGTATTTTTTACAAATTATATAGCTAGGGCGCTATATAAATGTTGTAATTATAATAATTATTATTATTATTGTCTTATAACGGGGTGAAAAATCAAATTTTTACTTGATATACAATGAACGTATTAAAACACGTACCCAGAAAATAAAAACCACTGTCGATGACATTTGTTCTCCTTGCATCATCTGGTCGTTTATCCAGAGACGTATTTAACACATATATGGCTTTATACGTCTCTGGTTTATCATAATAAATTATATAATGAACCATTATTGACTTTATTTGCTCACTGAAAATTATGTTTTATTTCTACAAAGTGATATTTAAATCTGATAAATTATAATTTCAATCGATTCAATAAGTGTGTAAACATTTTTTTAACAGCTATCGCGCACAATAAATATATTTCTTACCACGCCGAAATGTCACATCGATGTTGCCGGCGCGGTTAGCGGTCTAAGGGATATAACTCTCCCCAAAATTCACTACATATTTCATTTAAAATCTTAAAAACTTATTTTTAATCATTATTTTGGCTTAATTTGTAAATGAAAAATATTTGATATTATTAACGCTTCCAAGATAGGTCCAGTTAGTAGATAAATTACAAAATTGTGTTAGATCCTTTCGTTGTATGGACATGCGTTTCGTCTATGGTCTTTAATCTTCTATGGTCTCTATAATCTGCAATATATATTTACCCGGAAGTAACTGTCCTACCAACGAGACGCTAAGCACTCGTAAACAACTTGGAATGGCATGTGTCGGTGCTTGCTAGTAGGAAAACAACGTCGCAGACACTGCACACACTGTCTCATTTGTAAGTACATATACATTTCACAGTTATTTTACCTAAACGAAAACAATTTGAGCGCGAATCCATGGTGCACTAAAACCTTCTGTACATCATATTCACAGGTATGATAATGGCAGGTGCCCGTGCATACAATCGATATAACAACAACATTTTGCTGGCCTATGTCCAGGCTAGCGTTTAGTGACCAGCTTCGGAGCATCTTAGACGGAAATTACTGAATAACGTGCGTGTACCCCAAATGGAACGGTATTCAAAAGGGAACAGTTATTAAATATATGAAGCAGTAGAGATTTTTTCTGTCTGCATATTTCTACCATTCCACGAAAAGTCACAGATTTTTAACATCTTAATTACCAACCTTTAAGATATCATTCAACTTGAATCTTAGCGTTTTAGGAAACTCCTACTAATAATTTGTTACGGTGAGCCCAATTAATTAGAAGGCAAGTTAAAAGGAGTTATAAATGCCCACATAACTTAAAAGAGAAATCCACAGGTATTTAAATATGAATCACCTTTGATTTCTATCAGAGAATAATAGAAAAGTAAATATGTGTGTCTATCTGTATGAATATTTGCTTTGTCATGTCAGCCTTTGATCCCTGGGGGGAAAACCACTTGCTGTAACAATGCAGTGTTGCCAATACCCCAGCTGTTATACCCTAGTGTTTATTGATTAGTAATTGTATTGATTTTGTACAATAACTCCATAAGTCGGTGTTGTTGTTTTCACTGTTGACCATCGCAGTAACTGGTTATTTGGTAATTATCTTTATTACATATGTAGAGGTCATAGACTGGGTTGATAGCTACATAACGTGTAATTTTTATACAATTTTGACATAAACATGACGCACACATTCAAAAGCATACAAAACAAAAACACATTGTTTTCATCTAAGTCATCGTCATCAATTTTTTGCATTCCTTTATTGCTATATTAAAGAAAACAACAGATACTGACATACACAAAATCCACACAGGCATAGACCAGGCATGGGGTAATGGTAATGTGTAATGGTAATTAATTGCAATTAATTACATTTTGTTAAGTAATTGGATGTAATGTGTGTAATTGGATTTTTTCAATTACATGTAATAGTAATTTAATTAATAACATTGAAAAAGGTGTGTAATGCCCAATTACTTTTAATTACTTTGTTGTTGAGTGTTGAAGTTTCATGCATCCTTTTTACAATTTAATCAAACAGAAAGTTTCCAAAGTAAATCTTGAATGATGTAAGGACACAGGTTATAAGAGGCTATACCTTCGGTAGCAGTATACAGTAGAGGGTTTTATTTATTTTATTTTTTTTATTTTTTTTTAAATTTTATTTATGAAAACTACAAACCTATTCAAGTTTTCATTTTTTCAGATTACCTCCTTTTGTTGGTAGTTTGAGAGCAGAATTGGTAAATAAACCTGTCAGGAGAATTCATATTACTCGGTCACTATTAAAGTGAGAAAGGAATAGGATACATCGTTGTGTTCATTGTCTCATTTTCCAGACATTTAAAAGGTTTTGATTAAATTTTGGGGAAAAAAAGTGATGTATTACTATAAGGTAGCAGTATACAGTAGAGGGTTGTGGCCATGGGTGATATTTTTGTTAAATGGCTAACCCCTGTATGATGATATGTAAAAAAAATTATAAAAATAAAACTGTACTAAAATTGGTATAAGCATGATGAAGTGGGCTATGTGAGCTTCACATTTGTAAAAAAGAAAGAAGTCTTTTTTGGTTCGAGAATAAAATTTTGGCCATAATCCGAAAAGGTGCGTACACATAAAAAGCTAGCTTTACACAGGGACAGTATACGTCCCTGCTTTACAGGAGGTAAAATTTTGACAACAGCACACGACACAAAATTGCCAAAAAATCAAGTTTTACAACTTTACTGGGACCCAGATAATTCTGCAACCAGGTAGGTAATCTTTAATTTCAGACAGAGCTTAGGAAAAAAAATACTAGTTGCGGGGGTCAAATTTTGGGTTAAAAATAGCAATTTTTGGTAATTTTTGATGTGGTAACCATGGTTTTAACACAAGTGACATACATAGAAAAAAGAGGTTTATACACTTCTCAGTACTTTATATGTATTGTAAATGTAATGCAGTTTACAAATATATATTCATGTATACATGTGTTGTGTAGGGTAAATCCGCTGTGTTAATATTTCCTCGACATGTGCCTTGTTTATCAGAGTCGGGCCATTTCTACTGTATACTGCTACCTGTATTGATCCTAATCCCCTATTCCTAGCTTAGCTATTGTCCTCCTTCCCAGAGACCAGGTAACTTGTGATTTTGATAACAAAAGAATGCCACACAGTGAGTACATGTATCATAACAGGGTAGACCATTCAGAACATTCTATCTTTGTAAGGGTGAACTTATAGTGAACAGTACGTACTAATACTGAATTACACATTCACTTGAAAACTTGAATAACCACATTTGAGCCATTTTTAAATTCCCAAACACACAAAAGGGTATTTCAAGGCAAGATGGACTTTACTTCAGTTGTCTGCCAGCTACCCCAAGGAAAAGACACCAATCTTGGTTGGCACCAAAGGAAGCAGAAAAATATCTCGAAAACCTTGGTATTGACATGGAGGATATCCCTTTGTCATTTTGGCAAACAAACTCTGTCCAATATCCTGTTCTGCTAAAACTTGCTATCAAGTATTTGACTATCCCATCAGCTTCAGTCGAGAGAATATTCAGTTTAGCTAGGAAGATATTCCGCCCAGACAGATGCCGTCTAAATGACAAAACTTTGGAACATCTGATGATAAATTTACATGTTTACATATGTAGTGTAAGCTGTATGAGCAGAACATCTTCCCAGAGATGAGTACATGTACATACCATGCGAGTGTATACCTACATTTTGTATATATATGTAGTGATGTAAATTCCCTGTATGAATCACAAACAACAGGTTAATTACAAATAAAGGTACATTTGTCATTTAAACTTGTATTTTTATTGGCTTGGATTAAAAATAATATACCCAGAATATTAAATAAAAGTAATGTGTAATGGTAATTAATTACATTAAGAAAACCATGAAATGGTAATGCTACTTTTACAATGTAATGTGCAATTTAATTAATTACATTACCAATGTAATTGCCCTATGCCTGGCATAGACAGGAAGAGAGATAGAGAGACAGACACACAGACAGAAAGATAAGAGATATCAGACTTTCCGAGTAAAGGTCCGAGTGATATATGTTATACTTATGATAATTATATATAATATAAAGATAATTCATAGCAAAATGTAAGTGGTTCATGGCAATTAACAATTTAAGGACTGTATTTAGTATTTAAGACAGAAGGAAAACAAAATATATCAATGTTTAGTCAAGTTCAACTACTTTTATCTATTTTCGCCATTCATTAGTAAACCTATTGAGATATTGTTCCCCTTTACCATAAGCAATAAATTCTGAACATTGTAATATTCTTTAATCAAATTTACTAGAGCCATAACATTAAGTGAGCTGTGCAAACATCTAGTTTTGTACATATACTGCTTAATAAAAAGAATAGTTTCATTTTCAATTCTATTATAAACTCCTGCTTGCTCGATACATCAAAAAATAATATTTTCTTTATTTGTTGAAAAGGAAATGGCAAGTGCATTTAATAGATTTTCAAAATTTGTCAAAAAGCTTTGTACTTCAGTGCACTCCCATAGGATATAAACAATTGTCTCCCTTTCCATTAAACATAAAACACACAGAGGGTTATTTATTAATCCAATCTTAAATAAATATGAATTTGTTGTTCAAATATATAACGCTTTATTCTAAATTGTAACCATTATAACTTTGTGTTATTTGTTACCCTGAATGGAACAGCATATTTTTTTTCCATGTTTCCTTATTATAATCAAAAACAGTTCCCCATTTTTTTTCCTGTTACAGTGATATAGTATTTTGAATAAGAACTTTATAGAAGTCCTGTGACCCTTTTTTATTTCTTAATATAACTTCAAGACTTAATGGTATGATCGTGTAACTCATCATCTTGTTGGGTACATTGTGATTATTAAGTTATTTCTTTATGCTCATTATCACTCCTTGATACTGAAGATAATTAGTTATTGAACCATGAGTAGCACAAAATTCATTGAAAGAGAAAAAGGAACAAGTTCTAATATCTTTAACTAAATCAATGATTATCGCAATCCCCTTATTGAACCAATTTCTATAGAAAATGTAATTATTTCCAATAGTTATGTTTTTGTTATACCATTAGCATATGGGTGTCTTAAATAAGGAATGATCCTCCTTTCTATACATTTCTAATTTAGTGCTTAGTCTATGCCATGCCTTAAAAACATCCTTTCAAAAAATATTTTTACAATTAGTCCCAATCTTAATTAAATACTCACTACCACAATTTGCTAAGACATTAAAAGTTAACTTGGTTTTTGAAAATCATACGCCATTTTCCCTCAGACCAAAATATCCCTCTGATCCAACTGATTTTTAAAGATTCAATAAAACTCAATATGTTTACCATTTTAAGCCCCCCCCCCCCCTTTAAATAATTCTGTATAATTACCTCGTGCTTAACTTTTACCATATTCCATAAAAAAATGAAAAGAATTGAGTTTAGCTGTTTTATGAAACTTTGATCTGGATTTGGAAAGGAGATAAAAAGATGATTCAACTGTGAAATTAATAAAGACTTAATTATGTTAATTCTCCCAATAGGAGTAAGCTTTCTTTTACTCCATCCCATGATTAAAGATTTAAGTTTAACTAGATTTTTTATCAAAATCAATTTTAGGAATTCTGTTTAAATCCACATTAAATTCAATACCAAGAAGTGTAAACTTATCAACCCTCCATTGAAAATTCATATTTGGAAGAAGTACATCACTGCTATTCTTTTTGCTACCTTTCCAAACAACTTGGGTTTTACCTGTATTTACTTTTAGACCAGAAATTTTAGCATACAAATTTAGTTCCTCAACAGATCCCTTCAAAGATTTATCTGTTCCAATTAGTATTAAAGAAGTGTCGTCTGCATATTGAGAATTCAGAATCTGTCAGTCATCAATATTGTTACCAGTAATATTTCTATTATTTCTTATCCGAATTGCCAATATCTCGACACAAAGTATAAAAATGTAAGGTGCGATTGGATCGTCTTAGCGACAGCTGCGTTTTATATTAAAGAACAATGATAAGTTACCCCTGATTAATTGCAGAACAAGGATTAGAATGGAATATTTTTACCCAATTTCTCAAGTCATTCCCAAATTTGAAGTACTTAGGAAATGTATCTTTAAATTTCCAAGAGACAGAATCAAATGCTTTTTCAAAATCAATTAATAATAGCATTCCAGGGATTTTTTCTTCTTCAGCATATTGCATGATGTCTTGTTTTGTTATTAATTTCCCATTTTCCCTCTGCAGCGTTGGAACAATTTTTGATGTGAAATTTCTATTTTCTAAACTAAAAAAACAATTTGTTGGTTTTTCTCCAACTTTTGCTCAGATTATACTTCCCTTCACCCTATGCATCCTAATAATTTCGAATTCCTTTTTTTTCTATCAAACTTCCAAATTTGTATCATTTTGATTTTAATGCTTCTGGATTTCATTGATTAGATTATTTTCTCTTAAGTTTTTTTTTTTTTTTGATAGGATGAGCAAGAAATTGTTTTGCCTCTTATTTTCATTAACAAAGTTTCTAAAAATAATTGGTCATCTATTACTAACTGTAAATCTGTATCAGGAATATTATCGATGAATTCAGGATTATAGATGGGGATACAGTATTGAGCTTTTATAGTTGCTATAGTATTATTTACAAGGTGAAGATATTCCTGGTCATGTAACAAAGAGTTATTAAATTTCCATAATCCTTTACCTTTTTGAATTTGCTGAACTTTAATGTAATTTTTGGGAAGGCAGATTGTTCATCTGTTTGTAATTTTTATCGTAATCTAAATCAGGATTAAGAACCAAGTACATAACATATGCTTTACTGTGGCAATGAAGAGTGGAACAAGTAAACCAGATAGAAACAACACTATAATTGTGATATTACCAAAATTAATACAAGTTTCAAGATACAGAAGGGTTATACCCAACCTGATTTGTGTCAGCTAAAAAAACGATTTAAAGAAACAAAACTTTTAGGTCATTTTATGCATTTTTATTAAAAAAATCTTGGTCACTTGACCTGCTGTGGATTGTTGACATCAGCAACATTTGAATTGAAGTGGAATTACATTGACCTTTCAAATTGCCAAATAGAATTTCAGGTTTTCTTGATAGACTACCAGGGTAAATTGGTAAATTACTGATGTAGTCTATATCATTCTTTTTGGGTCAATGTGAGATTTGGTATACAATGTAAAAACAAATATTAAAACATAATTTTAATAATTTCTTGACTTGTCTGTCTTATCTTTTCTTTGCAGGTGAGAAACAGCGAACTAATGTTAGAGTGATGCCTTGGTTGTAGCATCATACGAAGACACATCCGTTTTAACTTCAACGGCCAAAATGAAAAAGGGTAAAAAGTCCAAGGCGAGTACGGCCATGAAGCCGGTCGATTCTGATGATTCGGGATCAGGACCAGTAATGAAACCCAGATCTCTTCCTAACCAAGCATTTGGTAACATGTCTAACCCGTAAGTAATGTTTTTTTTACAAAATATGTGCAATATTGTATTTTGGAAAAAACAAAAACAAATTCAACGATTTGATCATATGTATTTTTATTTATAATGATAAAACTGATGCTACTATAATGCCAGCTATATATGGCCAACTCTGCATGAAGTGTCTGGTTTGGCGCAGCATATCTTCAGATGTTAATTTTGTTTGAAACAAGTTCTCCATAAGAACCA
Organism: Mizuhopecten yessoensis; assembly: GCF_002113885.1. Lineage (NCBI taxonomy): Eukaryota > Metazoa > Mollusca > Bivalvia > Pectinida > Pectinidae > Mizuhopecten > Mizuhopecten yessoensis. The sequence continues at coordinate 82,012 of NW_018408921.1, forward strand.
TAAGACCTATGGCAGTGATATGTGGTATTTAGCTTGCTAGGGCGATTTGAAATGACTTAGACATATATATTCATCTAAGTCATGAATTGTCCACTTGAATATATATATATACATATATGGCTAATTAATTCTTTAAGAATATTTGCAAGGTACATGTAGCAGCCTCTCGTTTTTAGACATTACCTATTTTGCCTGGTAGTCCACAGGACTAGTTGAATAGATTATTTTCTAGTCCTATACCAATTTAGCAAGTCCAAGATTTCCTTAAGGAAATATATCCGGCACAAAACTTAATTAAAAACTATTTTATGTAAGGAACATAAAATAACTACTGCCATAAAGATATCAATGATTGAATTTAGGAAATTGTGACAATCTCTGTTTCTCTCATTCCCGTGTATATAAGATAGAACTGTCCATGGTAAGAAGGGTTGTAAGAAATATCTATCTTACACCCCATTTCATGGATGTGACGTCACAATGGCTCAACAATGACGATTTTGGAAAACTCTGATGCCGCATTGCAGAAAAGTTGAAGTGATAAAATTAAAACCTTTTCTCATATTTTTACTGTACAAGTTAGAAAGGGGGAGATGAGATTTTTTTTCTGTGCAAACTCTGCCTCAGGCTTTACCAAATTTGAAAACCCATTGGGTAGAATTTCTCTATCCTACAACACCCTTTGGCATGAAAGAGTCTTATAATCTATAGCCGTTTTCCAAAAGGAATATACATATTTTATGATCTACATGCACTACCGGTATATATTTATCAAATGATACTGTTACAACACTTAGGACCAGTTTAGCTAGGTGATTTAATAGTCCTTGCTGAAATGTACTTGTCTATGGGACTAGAGGACTACATGTATATAAAGCTAAGTGTTAGCTGAAGTTGAATCCTGTCGCTTGCAAGGGTCAAAAGCTAAATTACAGTTTTGTATAAACTATATTAATTACCTTGATCTTTCAGCGACCTTCATTCAGGTCAATTGGGGTCAAATATGTTAAAATCTTCAAAGCATACTTTTCTTTAAGAACCATGAGGCCTAGAGTAATGATAATTGGCTTTTAAAAAACTTTAGGATAAGGGGCTTGTCAAAAATATTTCTGTGAATAGACATTGTCTCACATTCAAAAGCACATCAATCATATGTGCCAAACTTTCAAAGACACTGAAACCACTGTGGACTGGAGCCATTCAAGCTTGCTGTATTTAAGTTCTATTTACATTGTCCAAATAAATGATATTGGGCATTTTGTTTTAAGGTAACAGGGGTCATTTGTGTTTTTGCAAGCATCACAACAGTAGATATATTTTGCCAACATCATTAAATAAAAAGTGAACAATACAGGCCCCTTTTGCCTCTTGATGTTTTGAGTTCTCTGTATTAATTATGACTTTCAAATTATCATTTATTAAAAATTGGATTAAGTTAGATCCTGTAAAAAATATGAACACAATTCATTGTTTTCAGGAAAGGAATACCCGGCATGAATAAATTGCTTGAAAAGGCTTCTAAGGATAATGAAAAGCTCACGGAAGAATATGCAGCTGGAAGTATGACGACAAAGGCACGGACTCCTTCACCAAAAACCACGGTCATTGACAAAGCCAAAATGCTGAAATTGTTTGAGGAGGAGAAAATTACAACTCACTTTCCACTGGAGAAAATACAGGTACATGCATAATTAAAATTGTATTTATAGTCATAGATTCAATCACAACAGGCGAAGGAGCAGGTAGTTCTTGTAGTTTGTTAGAACTTAAGAAGTGTCGAATTTGTAGAATCTATGACCTTATGTTACCCGTTTTATGCAATCACCCTGCATACTTTCCATCAATGTCAACCCTTCCTCATTAGGAGGGACACTTCCTCATTTTGACAAAAAAAATAACCAATCTCCCTCAAAACTCCCTCATTCATGTCCAAACTCATACCAAATCAGAATCTACGAAATAGGGCCAATCAGAGTTTGAACTATCACTAGCTAGAAAATTATTGTTTTTATTGAAAAAAATATGTGTTCGAAATTTCCGCCGATTCGAACTGACCGGCTGTTTACCGTACATCCTGTGGTCAAATGATCTCCTAGTTAGTGCAGGGTGTGTGAGTCAAATGATCTCCTAGTTAGTGCAGGGCGTGTGAGTCAAATGATCTCCTAGTTAGTGCAGGGTGTGTGAGTCAAATGTTTTTTGGATCATTTTGATGCATAAAAAGGGAAAGATAAATTAAGCAAATCAGTATCAGTCACATTTCAAGCACTTTCTCCCTCATTTGAAATGTGGAATGGGGGAGATCTCCCGCATAGGAGGTTTCAGAGGTTGACACGTATGACTTTGGGGTATGCAGATGAGGGGCAGAGGACCAGATTATTCTACAATTGAAGCCCTTAACCTTCTTAAAATTCTCTTTGATACATTTTTTATTCAGAATTATAAATTTTATATTGTTTACATTTTATTTTGGGACTTTGATGTTCCAATTATCATATTTGGTGTCCATAGTTCACTGGTATGGTAAGGATGTATTTGAATCCAGGGGTGTATACTGTGCAATTCCACCAGCCCAATGCCGAGGGCTAGTAGATTTTATATCTGGCTAGGAAAAATACCATGTAGTAGAATATATACATGGGGATGAAATTTTTGCGATTTCGTGGGTCAATAATGTGATCGATACCATGTAGTAGGATATATACATGGGGATGATATTTTTGCGATTTAATGGGTCAATAATGTGATCGAGAAAATATTAACCGGCGAAATAATATGACAAGCATAAAAATGAGCCGTGACAGCAAACTTCGTATCTGTAATATTATTAATGTTGTCCTGTCAGAGCGAGCATGTAGTTGTCACGATTCATACATATACTTAGGGAGTATTACAGAATGTTTGAAAATAAATTCTATTACGTACATTTAATAGCTGAATTTATTGATGATTTGTTAAACAAAACACATGTGATTGTTGTTGTTCAATATGGTGTAATTAAGCCTATTCATTTGACTTTATCACCTTTATCTGGTGGTCTAGTGTCTGGCCATCTCTGTTCTAAACATCCCGCACAAATCTAGTTCCTACACATGTCTAGATTGTGAAATTATAATATGTGCATCTTCAATTTTCTAAATTTCGGTCAAAAATGCAAAAATTTAAGCCCACATTTAATAACTATAAAATTCAATATTCCCCATGAAAACATGGATCTGGTTATTTCTAAACATTTTCTTAGGGTTGGTAAGTATCGATTATGAGAAGTTCCTTTTACACAACCAATACAATTTTCTATGTGACGTTTCGATGACTAGTACGATATGTACACTGTCACCTTCATCAGACAAATGACCAGACTGAAGCGTATACACAGAGGTGTAAAATGTGTATGCTTACAGCGTAGCGGAATCGACTCGATTTGGTGGACAACTTGTACACATTTTACACCTTTGTGTATACGCTTCACTGGACATCTGTCTGATGAAGGTGACTGTGTACATATCGTACTAGTCATCGATACGTCACATCGAACATTTTATTGGTTGTGTTAAAAAACCTTCTCATAATGGATCTGGTTAGTAGTACTTCTCAAAATCAAACTCCAGGCAAATATTCTATGAGATTGTGCGCTCATGGAATCTTCCTTTCCAAACTAAATTTCAGGGTGGTCGGATGGTGCAGTGGATAGCACACTTGCCTTTCAACACCTGCCCGACCACATGTTTTTTTCTCCGGGTATTCCGGTTTCCTCCCACAATAAGACCCCTCAGACGCTAACAAGGGTGATTCAAATAAGTTGAAATAACTTGTTTCATTATTGTTATGAAATAAATAAAGCTTTTTTTATTTATTATTTCATTTTCTCAAAATCTTCAGTGATTTAGTGTGTTTTTTTATGGAACCTTTCCGATTACATTGGTAAAACCTGTTGCTCCACTAAGTGAAATCTGTTTCCAGGGAATCAATGTAGCTTATCTTATCTCAGAGTCTGAAAATATATTTTCACTTTTTTCACAACTTACAACTGGGATCAAATGGTTTTTGGTTTCTTTTGTAATTTTTTCTTGTGAAACTCTTACAGAGGTGTACTGATATTGGAATAATTCAAGGGCTGTCAGTTCTTCAAATAAAGGAAAATAATTACCGAAGTCAAATCGGAAGGCTGTTCCTCAGCATTTTTAGCTGTTTATTTACAGTATGTAATGACATCATATAGGTAATATGCAAATTATCAAATTATTACATAAACACCCAACCAGCTGTTGGCAGTTTTCATTGGCATTTCTTTGCTGTTTTGCCATCTAAGCATTATTTAGCTGTTTTAAAGGCCATTATTTTTAATCAGTTTGCAGTCAACTGCTAAGGATGGTTAACAGATAATTTATATATATATTGTAAAGGAGTGTCAGGAGAAACTGCCAGGTAACGCTATAAACAGCTTATCTTTATATGAGCCTCACCATATATAGAAGTATCAAACTGCTTAGGAATGCTTAAAACAGCTTAGTACTGACAATATCTAAATGAGATTATCTCCATATATAGAAACATCAAGCTGAATAAAGAATGCTTAAGTCAGCTTTGGACTGCCAATATGCATGTGTTAATTACTAAATTAGTTTCTCCATATATATATGACAGATGATCAGAATGCTTAGATGGTAACAGAAAAAAGCATTTCCAAAAACTGCAATTGTGTGAAATTTGTAACAACTGACTACATGTATTATATATGAACATCCACATTTAATCTGACACGAATATAATAGAACCCTGAAAACTAAAAAACTGAACACTTCATTGTATTAAAAGGGTATATGTGACAACACACTTACTTTGACATTGAAAGGCTTTCCAATCTTGTAAATGATTCTATTATATCCAATACCCTGGCCAAATTTAAGAAGGACATCGAAACTCATTTCTTCACGCCTGCATTTTAGATTCTTTGCAAAGACATCATGTAAATACCACCCTTTAGATATTATTTATGTGCACATTGCGATGATTATCTGCTTGCTTAATGTATAAGAGTGATTGTAAGCCTTTGTTTTTGTTTCGCAATTATAAATAATACTATTATCCATATGTTGTAAAGCGCTTTAGAGTAATTTTACAAATTTAGCGAGGTGATTTAATAGTCCTTGCTGAAATGTACTTGTCTATGGGACTAGAGGACTACATGTATATAAAGCTAAGTGTTAGCTGAAGTTGAATCCTGTCGCTTGCAAGGGTCAAAAGCTAAATTACAGTTTTGTATAAACTATATTAATTACCTTGATCTTTCAGCGACCTACATTCAGGTCAATTGGGGTCAAATATGTTAAAATCTTCAAAGTATACTTCTCCTTAAGAACCATGAGGCCTAGAGTAATGATAACTGGCTTTTAAACATCTTTAGGATAAGGGGCTTGTCAAAAATATTTCTGTGAATAGACATGTCTCACATTCAAAATCACATAAATCATATGTGCCAAACTTTCAAAGACAACTTTTCAGGAGCTACTATGGACTGGAGCCATTCCAGCTTGCTGTATTTAAGTTCTATTTACATTTTCCAAATAAATGATATTGGGCATTTTGTTTTAAGGTAACAGGGGACATTTGTGTTGTTGCAAGCATCACAACAGTAGATATATTTTGCCAACATCATTAAATAAAAAGTGAATAATACAGGCCCCCTTTGCCTCTTGATGTTTTGAGTTCTCTGTATTAATTATGACTTTCAAATTATCATTTATTAAAAATTGGATTAAGTTAGATCCTGTAAAAAATATGCTATAAACAGCTTATCTTTATATGAGCCTCACCATATATAGAAGTATCAAACTGCTTAGGAATGCTTAAAACAGCTTAGTACTGACAATATCTAAATGAGATTATCTCCATATATAGAAACATCAAGCTGATGAATAAAGAATGCTAAAGTCAGCTTTGGACTGCCAATATGCATGTGTTAATTACTAAATTAGTTTCTCCATATATATATGACAGATGATCAGAATGCTTAGATGGTAACAGAAAAAAGCATTTCCAAAAACTGCAATTGTGTGAAATTTGTAACAACTGACTACATGTATTATATATGAACATCCACATTTAATCTGACACGAATATAATAGAACCCTGAAAACTAAAAAACTGAACACTTCATTGTATTAAAAGGGTATATGTGACAACACACTTACTTTGACATTGAAAGGCTTTCCAATCTTGTAAATGATTCTATTATATCCAATACCCTGGCCAAATTTAAGAAGGACATCGAAACTCATTTCTTCACGCCTGCATTTTAGATTCTTTGCAAAGACATCATGTAAATACCACCCTTTAGATATTATTTATGTGCACATTGCGATGATTATCTGCTTGCTTAATGTATAAGAGTGATTGTAAGCCTTTGTTTTTGTTTCGCAATTAAAAATAATACTATTATCCATATGTTGTAAAGCGCTTTAGAGTAATTTTACAAATTTAGCGAGGTGATTTAATAGTCCTTGCTGAAATGTACTTGTCTATGGGACTAGAGGACTACATGTATATAAAGCTAAGTGTTAGCTGAAGTTGAATCCTGTCGCTTGCAAGGGTCAAAAGCTAAATTACAGTTTTGTATAAACTATATTAATTACCTTGATCTTTCAGCGACCTACATTCAGGTCAATTGGGGTCAAATATGTTAAAATCTTCAAAGTATACTTCTCCTTAAGAACCATGAGGCCTAGAGTAATGATAACTGGCTTTTAAACATCTTTAGGATAAGGGGCTTGTCAAAAATATTTCTGTGAATAGACATGTCTCACATTCAAAATCACATAAATCATATGTGCCAAACTTTCAAAGACAACTTTTCAGGAGCTACTATGGACTGGAGCCATTCCAGCTTGCTGTATTTAAGTTCTATTTACATTTTCCAAATAAATGATATTGGGCATTTTGTTTTAAGGTAACAGGGGACATTTGTGTTGTTGCAAGCATCACAACAGTAGATATATTTTGCCAACATCATTAAATAAAAAGTGAATAATACAGGCCCCCTTTGCCTCTTGATGTTTTGAGTTCTCTGTATTAATTATGACTTTCAAATTATCATTTATTAAAAATTGGATTAAGTTAGATCCTGTAAAAAATATGCTATAAACAGCTTATCTTTATATGAGCCTCACCATATATAGAAGTATCAAACTGCTTAGGAATGCTTAAAACAGCTTAGTACTGACAATATCTAAATGAGATTATCTCCATATATAGAAACATCAAGCTGATGAATAAAGAATGCTAAAGTCAGCTTTGGACTGCCAATATGCATGTGTTAATTACTAAATTAGTTTCTCCATATATATATGATAGATGATCAGAATGCTTAGATGGTAACAGAAAAAAGCATTTCCAAAAACTGCAATTGTGTGAAATTTGTAACAACTGACTACATGTATTATATATGAACATCCACATTTAATCTGACACGAATATAATAGAACCCTGAAAACTAAAAAACTGAACACTTCATTGTATTAAAAGGGTATATGTGGCAACACACTTACCTGGACATTGAAAGGCTTTCCAATCTTGTAAATGATTCTATTATATCCAATACCCTGGCCAAATTCAAGAAGGACATCAAAACTCACCTCTTCACGTCTGCATTTTAGGCTCTTTGCAAAGACATCATGTAAATACCACCCTTTATTTAGTATTTATGTGCACATTGCGACGATTATCTGCTTGCTTAATGTATAAGAGTGATTGTACGCCTTTGTTATTGTTTCGCAATTATAAATAATACTATTATCCATATGTTGTAAAGCGCTTTAGAGTAATTTTACAAATTATATAGGGCGCTATATAAATGTTGCATATTATATTATATTATATTATCTTTGCATCAATTTATTATTATGCATGGCCAGGTATTTTTGACAAAGAAAATAAAACTTGTTGGATCCTACTTTTAATATACATGCATATATACAATTTACTCATGGGTTGCAATGCTACAATATTTGAATCAATTGTGATGCCAACATCACTCTAAAATATAAGTAGCATATTGTTGAGGAGAAGAGACATGTAAACATTATTTACTATAAAGAATGTAATATGGTAAAAAGTATACATGTACAATGTGTGTACATTTGTATGTAAGCACCATTGTACATTTCTAAAATCTTTCTTAAACAAATAACACATTCCGACCGAAGAGATTATTTGTCTTAAAGGTAATGTAGGGGTACACGGCTGTACAAATGAAACATTTTTCAAATAATCTAGATTTGATGATCATCCTATGATATTTGTGTGAAGTTGCGCCTTTATAACAGAACAATTCTATTTTCAGGGGATCATGGCCATGGTGACAGCAGGGGGTGCATTTACCCTAGATTTCAGCGGAATTGAACAGGTCTGCGATGCTGTTTTTGCTACAATGGTCATGAACAAAGCCGTTAAAAGTGTGAAGGTAATCAAGCTGAATGGCTGCTGTCATGTGACTGATCTGGGCGTAATGTGGATGGCGTCCTGTTTCCCGGAACTCGTGGAAGTACGTACATTAGTTATATGGATCATTAACAATTTCATTGAATGTCTGTAAAACATAAAAAAAAGTATTTATCTCACAAAAGCCTTACTTTATGGTAATAAGTCAACCCATATCTAGCAATAGGTCCACCATGTCTGGTAATAAGCCCACCAATGTCTGGTAATAAGCCAACCCATGTCTGGTAATAAGCCAACCCATGTCTGGTAATAAACCCACCATGTCTGATAATAAACCCACCATATCTGGTAATAAGCCAACACATGTCTGGTTATAAGCCCACCATGTCTGGTAATAAGCCCACCCATATCCGGTAATAAGCCCACCATGTCTGGTAATAAGTCCACTCATGTTTGGTAATAAGACCAACCATATCTGGTAATAAGCCCACTCATGTCTGGTAATAAGCCCACCCATATCTGGTAATAAGCCAATCAATGTCTGGTAATAAGCCCAATCATCTCTTGTAATAAGCTTATCCATTTCTGGTAATAAACCCACCCATCTCTGGTAATAAGCCCACCCATATCTGGTAAGAAGCCAACTCATGTCTGGTAATAAGCCCACCATGTCTGGTTATAAGCCCACCCATATCTGGTTATAAGCTCACCATGTCTGGTAATAAGCCCACCATGTCTGGTAATAAGTCCACTTATGTTTGGTAATAAGCCAACCCATATCTGGTAATAAGTCCAATCATCTCTTGTAATAAGCCACCCATGACAACTACAGTTAAGTAGATAAACTGACTATAATTGTACTATATCATTGTTCTGCAACCTTTCTTAGAGTCATAGTTTGTGTGGGCTCCCCCTGGGCTTGGTGCAGAGTAGATCAAGTATTAGCTGTTAGTTTGTAGATACAATAACAATAAGGCTGTTTCATGTTCATCTCTGTTTGTTTGTAGGTTTCATTGTCCGGATGTGTTTTAGTCACTGAGTCTGGACTCCATGCTTTAGTAACCAAGTGTAAAAAACTGACTGACCTTGACCTCACTGGAACAAATGTGTCCATACTGGTTTCTGGATGTGCAGACAAGAACATTGTCATCAATGGATGTCCTGTCATCTCACCTGATAAAAAAACCATGGCTAACCAAGACCTCAGTTCCATACTTAAAGGTTTGTATTTAGGATTACCATAATATTGTGTAATTTCAGTAATAATTGAAAGCAGACTGTTTAATTAATTATTGCATATTTCATTTTAAGAGTTCATTTTTGGGGGGTCCAAGTATCAATATACCAGTGACGCACTCCTGGAAAATAACTTAACTCATTCATCCCTGAAGACACATTTGAACTCTTCCAAATCAAAGGTTGGACTAATTCATTATGAAGTTTCAGGGGTGAACGAGTTTATATAATTGTTTAGTCTGTTTCCACCTTCCCCACACTCCCCTTCCTCATCCGTCCAGCCCCCTTAATAATTAGGTATGTAATGTGACTCATGTCCATCCTGTTGTGTCTCTAGCAGTTGTCTTGCGTCACATCGTGTTATCATTCGCATTATCATGAGTCTACTGACTTCAATTCTTAGCAGATTTACATAAATTTTGAATAAAGAATGTCAAGTGTGATAAGTATACCCTGGATAAGTTCTTGTTTCAGGGTCCCAATTAATGTCAGCGCCAAGGTCATTTCTTTAGAAGTAAATCATTGTCATCAATATACTGACTTAACCCTAATTTCACCCCTATGTAACTGGAGTAAACTCTACCATTCATTGTTCTGGATAAGTCCATTATGGTCTTAAGTGGTGAAAGGGTTAAGGGGCAAGGGGCATTCATGTCTTACCAACGTGTTCTAAAGTTTTAGATGCTTTTACATATTACCTAATTCAGCGGCCAAAACTGAGTAAAGTTCAAAAGTCACACATGAGCCAAGAACACTATACATTTTGGAGTTCAAAGAATTTTGTATAATTTTACAGTATATTTCTGTGATGTTTTCAATGTAAATGATATTTTATGTGCAAATTTGATATTGACGTTCTTTTGTTTTATTCATTTAGGCTTAAAGAGTAAGTTTTTTCCACATTATTCCCATTTTCCTTTCTTTTCTAAATCTTATTTCTCTTTTCAATTAAGTGGTTTTATGCTATTTCTGACACAGTTAATTGTTCCAGTACATTTCTCTTATTGTCACCTAGTTTCACTTATTGTCATGTTGTTCCATTTATTATCATGTAGTTCTATATTTATCATCATGTTATTTATTATTTTGCTATCTGGGACTTTTTTTCCATTTAAAATATTTGTTGCAATTTATGAAATTTCATTGAGGTATTTTCAATGCAGTGTGTGCATGATGACTGCACATCGTATTTACATGACATGAACAAATTTATTTTTGTACGTATGACTCCCAGTATATTAATAGAGTATTGCATTCTCGTTCTTTCATCTGTTTTCCAAAGCACTAACTTTTTCTCATCAAAGTTCTTCCTTATAATTCATTTATCGGGTACTTTCCACTGTTTCTATAGAACTTTTCTAAATTCATAAAATAGAGTATTACTAGTGTAGCAGTTGGCTCTTCTCTATCTTCTATTAACATACCTGCTATTCTATTATCAAAGTGTTCCTTTCTACACAAACAATATATGTATTAAACATATTACAATGTTTCAAAACGGACTGGTCCCTTTGTCCAGCATTACTGAGTGTGCAATTTTTTTTTTTTTTTATCTGTACAACGATGCGACGAAATTGAATATTTTGTATGTCACTCGACCCAGTACATTTCGCCTATCGATAGGGAGCATACCAGGTATACACACTGAATACCTGTAATTTTCCCCCAGTAGGTATATACATTTTATTTTGTTTTTAATTCTAAATGAATGGAATCTCCCCAATGGAAATTATAAAAAGTATGTGATCAACTTGTGATTCTATTATCTTTTTTTTATTCCGTTATTATGACTCGGCGTCCTAACATAAATGATGATTTGCTTACACTTTTACAGAAAACAAGTCACACTTAATATAATCAATTTTATGTTTATATGATTCCATGGATATTTCCAACATTTTCAGCACCTGGATTCATGAAGTCGGATAAAACTGATATGGTGAAGGTGATTGTTAGCAAGCCGCTCAACTCAACCTCCAGCTTTGTGGCTTATCTCACAAAGGACAGCATTAAGGAAGCCAAGATGTTTCGAATCAAGATGGCACACAGCCTTGCTCCGGGATTCACCGCAAATATGCTTGAATGCGATATGGTAAAATATATCAATACAAAATTTTCTAGAGTTTCTAATTATTGAATAGAATATTTTGCATACAAACAAATATAAAAAAGTATTCAAATTATTGGAAGTTCCTCTTTGGCAATGAAGAATTCTTGAAAAGGAAAGATATATGTATCTACAATTATTTATATATGGGGCAAGGAAGTAATTCAATTTTAAGTAATTTGTATCCTACAAACATACATTTGCAAAGATCCAGTGTTATTTGGGAAGTGACCATTGGTATTACTTCTTTGACCATATGTAATTATATATATATAGAGCTAATATCATGAGTGACCACAGCAATGTGTACCATGTCCATCCTTGCATATTCTCATCAGGACCTCCACTTCATAATTGCTGTTTTTTTAATTTTTTTTAGAAAATTCTCCGTTGTGATCATGACATAGCTATAGAGTGATGAAACTTTTTTCAAAAGGGCTAAGTTGTGAACATCTGTTCATGCGCATTCAATGGGATATAAGGATATTCCCCAGTTTTGATTTCTGAAGGCAGTATAATGATTATTGACTTGTTGAGATTTTATGTATTATGTAACTGTTCATATGAAATTTGTGTACCTGGAAAATGTTTTCAAGGCCGTATTAGAACATTATAAACACAAAGTTATAATTACCTGATAACACAATGCTTGGTTGTTTTTTTATCTCCGGTGTGTTAGAGGAATATAGATGACAGTATAATGATGGTTGTTTTTTTATTCTCCGGTGTGTTAGAGGAATAGGAATATAGATGATAGTATAATGATGGTTGTTTTTTATTCTCCGGTGTGTTAGAGGAATCTAGATGATAGTATAATGATGGATGTTTTTTATTCTCCGGTGTGACAGAGGAATATAGATGATAGTATAATGATGGTTGTTTTTTATTCTCCGGTGTGACAGAGGAATATAGATGATAGTATAATGATGGTTGTTTTTTATTCTCCGGTGTGTCATAGGAATATAGATGATAGTATAATGATGGTTGTTTTTTTATCTCCGGTGTGTTAGAGGAATATAGATGATAGTATAATGATGGATGTTTTTTATTCTCCGGTGTGTCAGAGGAATATAGATGATAGTATAATGATGGTTGTTTTTTATCTCCGGTGTGTTAGAGGAATATAGATGATAGTATAATGATGGATGTTTTGTTTCAGGGCGTCATGGATCATTTTATCACCAAGAGATCGTTGTGCGTGCTTCCATATGGTGCAGATGCTGACATGTCTGCTGATGCCATAGCAACCCGTCTATACGCAGTTGTCTCCCATGCCCTGTCGGTGGTAAGTTAGTGTAGAGGAATCATACTGATGCTGCCAATGTGTAGTTTAAGGACAGCAATGGATTATAATACTGTCATCCTTTTATCGTTCACTATGCAGCAAAAACCAAAACACTTTTTCACCCGTAACTTCTATACTGTGTTATCCAGCAATAAGCCCATGCCTGGTAATAAGCCCATCAATATCTATTGAAACATAGTGGAAATGCCAAGTAGTGCTATTTCAATATTCTGTGATAAGATAACTCCCTAATTTGTGTCGGTGATCATGTACTTGCTGACCTTGGGCTTAAAGCCAGATAAATTACTACACAAATCATGCATATGAATCATGTAACATATGCGCTTAACATGTAATTTATTTACAGGATTCTGGCATTCCCTTCATCATTGCTGGTATGAGTAATGGCGGGAAGAAGTGCGTCAGCCCTGATGCTGTCAAGACTGCCATGGATAAACTCATTAGTAAATCTAAAGACAGTCTCAAAGCTGAAACGCAAATGTGCCAGAAGCCACAGTAAGTTTGATGTTCTTCACAGAACTGAAATGTGTCATGGTTGGCTCTGATATACTTAACATGCATTGCTTATCTAGTTAAAAATGACATTTAGTACTTAATTGATCCAACTGATAAGTATAAGTAGATATAAGCTGACTTTGGCTGCAGACTGATCAGGGGGTCCCCTACTAAATTTTTACTGTGTTCAGTGTCCACTAGAATTGGAAAATGTATTGCTGGAATGTAGGGAGGGGTCTTGGAATATTTAGATAACACACCAAATTATTCACAGCTGGATAGTCATAAATGTATTATTTTTCAACCACACAGATCAGTTGACGTTTATCTTTTATTGACAATTTTAGCAGAGATAAAGAGAAATTTTGCTTAGATGAAAGAAGGAATTAATGGGTCTGATTTTTGCTGGTAGAAATTAAAACAAAGTAGTAATAATTTGTTGTTGCATTTTTGGTCATACTGTATATTTTCTGCATGCCCTATATGTATGCATTTCCTCTGTGTTTTCTGCATGTAGCATTCACAATTATAGGAATTTCATTTCGTAATAAAATGTCTTTAAAGTGGTCTTGTGTTTATAACCCCTGCAAACAAAGTTTGGGGGTATATATATATATAGGAATCACCCTGTGCGTCCTTCTATGTCCGTCCATCCATTCTTCTGTCCACAATCCTTGTAATCACAACTTCTCCTTAACACTTCATTGGAACTTTTTGCAACTTGGGACAGAAACACTACATCGCATGTAGATGTGCATGAAGTAAGGAATTTGTGATTCGACTAGTCTTCTTGGAGTTATGGCCCTTGAAACTTTAATTTCTGCTCCAGAAACCTTGTTAGCTCAAGCAGGGGTACGATCTTTGAGTGCTTGCTCACTGTTTCTCATTATAATAATAATAATAAGTAATATACAGCATTTATATAGCGCCCTATATAATTTGTAAAATTACTCTAAGGCGCTTTACAACATATGGATAATAGTAATGGTTATAATTTTGAAAACAAACAACAAAGGCTTGCAATCACTTTCATACATTTGACAAGCAATGTGCACATAATTGAACAAATAAAAGGGTGGTATTTACATGATGTCTTTGCAAAGATTCTAAAACGCAGACGTGAAGAGGTGAGTTTTTATGTCCCTCTTGAACTTGGCCAGGGTATTCGACTTTCTGATAGCAGATGGTAAGCTATTCCACAACGTAGCCGAAACCCTCCCAAAGCATCTGTTTCCGTAGGTCACAGTACGAGATTTTGGGACACACAACAAAGATTCTGACTCCGACCGCATTGTTATTTGTCATTTAATGTTATTTAACTGTAGGTTGAAGGATTGTCATTGGATTGAACAGCAACAACTCTGTCGAGCGTTAAACCTGCTGTCAGGTCTGGAGAACATCAAAATTTCTACACTCACTTTGGATCTGAATGCTGCTGGCCAGGTACTGTTTGAACTTAATATCATGAGAATTTTGTGAACTGAGTTTTTAAGGATTTCCATGAATTTCATATGATTTTATTTGGAAAATTTGATTTAGTAACACTATACTCATTGATTAAGTGGATATTTTAATAGCCAAAGAATATGAGGGGAAAATATTGCCTTACTTCCAAACTAGTTTTTCAACTGCTTTGCAGTATAACCCTGGGATGTGCTTGCTGGTTCAGCAACGTCGAGTGTGGTCGAGGCTGGATGGGCATCATTAACACTGCGATATTAAAAGATTTTTCAATATTTAGTTATCTCTGTCATATTTGGGAAAAAATTGTCAAGCTATGCACTCCGTTTTGATGAAATACAACTAAAAATGTACTGTAATTCATCAAGAAAAGAAAGAATTTAATTTCTCTTTTTCCTTTACTCACTCAGGCTGATGTGAATGCCAAGCTAATGGGGGGAGTCAAACAGGTATCTGCTGCATATCCAGAATATCAGGAAATGTACGCTGCTGTGTTTTCGTATATAACATCGGATGCCATTGACACCATGCTGAAGGATGGGATAGTCTCCATTAAGTCATCTGCTAAGTCAAATCAACGGGTATTGACCATTATGGAGTACTTTGTAAGTTTATAAATAGGTTTCAACAACCAATTGAAATACTTTTCATCATAATATAAGTATCTTCAATAATTGTTTATGTTATTTTAATCTTCATTTATTTCAACAATTTGAGAATGTATTCCATAGTGTTACAGGAAAGAGAATGTATTCCATAGTGTTACAGGAAAGAGATGTTGCTTATTTATCAACCTTTGACCCTTGACATAGGCATCAGGGGTCAAATTAATATTAGGTAAATTAAGTGATAACTATAGATATGTTTAATAACTTAAGACAAATGTTGTGTATTTCAGGGACGTGCCAAATGCTTACAGCTATCCAATCAGGATACGGCCATGGCATCAATACAGTGCATGGCAGACATAATATCCACTGCTTTCGATGGTAACCATGGCAACAACGACGGTTCCACATCTCTCGTCAGTAACGGAGTACCGTTGTATGTTAGGGAAGAGATGAAAAAGACACTTACCAAAGTTTTCAAAGGAGACGAAGAGGTACTTTGAATTAATTATTGAAAGCAAATGGGCTGTTTACTATTTCTCCAGTTTTTTGGCCATATTATCATTCAGTCACTTATTTTCAGTTTTACAAAATGTGTATTTTTTTATTAGTTTGCAATAATTGCTTGTCAAATAATTTCTTATTCAGTTTACAAAAAAAAAAAAAAAAAAAAAAAAAGGCAAAAATAGTTTCATTTTCTTAGTTAGTTACAGTTTTTTGAAGTGGGTCATGGACCCTTAATGACTGTATCATTGTCTAGTTAGAAGTATTGTAACATCATTTCCTATGATAAACACAAACATGTAGCAGTACAGATGTGACAGTTGCTATTCAGGCAGTGCTATTAGCTCACTGATGTACTGGTGTACAGCCATCAGATGTAAAATACATAGATTTTACATTTTTTCATAATACCCAAGTACTTACAATTAGTCGTGATGTTCTGCTGATTTTACAGCAAGGGGCCAATGGTGTGACTCTGTACTCTGAGCTGGGATTGAGCTGTGCCGTGTCAGCAACAGCCAATGTGCTACTTAATCAACTTACAGATACAGTTCCCGCTGCTGTGGTATGTATCTTCATCTCTGAACTACCACAACATGACGTAGTGAATTCAATCATAATCATTTATTATTACAACTGTCATAATAAAGCAAGCACACATGATGTCATGACATTGTGTTGTCGTATTGAACACAATATACATGACTACTATACACATGACGTCATCATATTATGTCGTCATGTTGAAGACAAAACATGTGACATAATTATATTGTTGTCATGTTTAAGCAAGTGCACATGATGTCATTATATCATTTTGTCATGTTTAAGACAATACACATGATGCCATTATATTGTGTTATCACGCTGAAGACAACTTCATGACGTCATTACAGTGTGTGCCACATTGAAAACTACTATGCATGACATCCTTGTAATAGTCTTTTCAAATTTATCAATCAGTTGAAAGAATAAACATTAAACAAATATCATAAAATGAATAGAGAAAAGTTATTAATAAAACAATATAAATTTACATTTTGGCTTTAGGAAATAATAACAGTATTTATTTTCCTTTGGTATGTACTCCAGCATTTTTTTCTAGAGATGGTAACAGACATTTTACTTCATTAACAGGTTTAAGTGACGTTATGGTTATTTTTCCTATCCTTTTTTTCAGAATCTGATAAGAAAGACCGACAGGAAGGATATCATTTATGCTGAGTACACCTTTGAATTTTCTCACCCAGTATCAAACGGCTTACTCCACAGAATCATAAACATGGCTGCACTTATTCGAAAGCCACTCTTCATTTGGCAGACGGGCTGTGTACAACAGGAGGGCTTGGTTGAAGTTATATTAGAAATGCAGCATAATGGTGGTAGGAACATTTCAAATTACCTTAGAATTAATAGAATTTGTCACCCCCATGGACTTGAGATTAATAGAATCTTTCATCCCCATGGGGTTGAGATTAATAGAATCTTTCATCCCCATGGACTTGAGATTAATAGAATCCCTCATCCCCATGGTCTTGAGATTAATAGAATCTTTCATCCCCATGGGGTTGAGATTAATAGAATCTTTCATCCCCATGGGGTTGGGATTAATAGAATCTTTCATCCCCATGGGGTTGGGATTAATAGAATCTTTCATCCCCATGGGGTTGAGATTAATAGAATCTTTCATCCCCATGGGTGTGAGATTAATAGAATCTTTCATCCCCATGGGGTTGGGATTAATAGAATCTTTCATCCCCATGGGGGTGAGATTAATAGAATCCCTCATCCCCATGGGGGTGAGATTAATAGAATCCCTCACCCCCATGGGAGTGAGATTAATAGAATCTTTCACCCCCATGGGGGTGAGATTAATAGAATCTTTCATCCCCATGGACTTGAGATTAATAGAATCCCTCATCCCCATGGGCTTGAGATTAATAGAATCTTTCATCCCCATGGGGTTGGGATTAATAGAATCTTTCATCCCCATGGGGTTTAGATTAATAGAATCTTTCATCCCCATTGGGTTGAGATTAATAGAATCTTTCATCCCATGGGGTTGAGATTAATAGAATCTTTCATCCCCATGGGTGTGAGATTAATAGAATCTTTCATCCCTTTTGGGGCGACATAGGGGATTCCCAACCTGAGGAGGAAGGTTCTTTAGTTGCCAAACACAGTTTGTCGAGTGTTTGGCAAATTAAAAATCTTTTTCCGAGGGTTGAGATTCTCCATCACACCTCAAGGGGGTGAACAATTCTTTTTTTTCTTACTCTGATGACTCGCTCATGTTCATTATGCAATGCTGAAGTTACAGGCTTGGTGCATTGTTGATGTGACATTTATGCATCGTTGACGTGACATCATTGTATTGTTTGCGTGATGTCATACAATTGTTCTGACTAGGGAGACCCCTCTCCCTCTCAACCCTAGGGTGTGACAAGAATTTCTCTTACCATGGACAGGTGTATCCGCACTTTTACTGGTGTGAGAATAATAGAATCCATCCCTGATGTGAGGTATGGATAAGGTTATTGAAACCCAAGGGATAAAATATTGAGCAGGAGCCCCGAGGCTTTGCCGAGGGTCTTTTGCTCAATATTTTATCCCGAGGGTTTGAATAACCTTATCCCTACCTTATATCAGGGATGGATTCTATTTCTTGCTTATTACCTAAAACAGCTGCTCTTCTAGTAAAGTTGTAAACTGTCTGCACATTTCTCATTTGCATATGAAGCCCGAATGGCAAGGATGACAATTGTTAATGACGTCAATGACTCTGACTGACCCCAAAAATGTCATAAAATGATGTCATGAACAATAGCATGACCCCAAAAGGTCACTATAATTCATACGCCAGTCTGCGGGTGTAAGCGATCTAGACCCGTGGGTCAGATAGAATTTTCCAGCACCGCCGGAAATGCGGATATCTCGTTCTAGTATGCAAGAATTCCTTGTCTTGCCCTAGGGTTGAGACGGGTGGTCCATTCCCGTATTCATAACAATGGTATGACGTCACTTAAACAATCCATCAACTTCATGTCAAAAATCCATCAACGTCATGTCAAGCCTGAGTTTAGTCTGTAACGTTAACATTTCATTGTGTATATGATACAAGGTAGGAGAAAAAGAATCATTCACCCCGGGGGCCCCTTGTGGGTGAGATAGGGGAATCTTCCCCCTCAGGTTGAGATCCCCTATCCCACCCCCAACGGGGTGAGAGATTCTATCGATCTCGCATCCGAAAGAGGTATCTCAAATCAAGGGGGGAGGTACTGATGAGGTGAGGGAGGTGAGGGATTCTTGTTCTCTTACCCTGTTGACAGGGGTCAATGCATTATAGACATGGCTTCATGTAATTGTAATGACTGGGGAACCATCTGGTCCAACACCTAGAGTGAGAAAAATGTATCTAACACCATGAAAAGTGTGAATACTGACTTCATTGCCAAGGTCCTAAGGTAAATGCCAAGGTCACTTTTGCTATTGTTAGGTCAGTCATTTGCAATTTTGTAGAAAGATTTACTGTCATCAGTTACCCACAATGACAGCAAGCATTATCGGACTTAAATGTGTTGCTGTATATTTGATACTGAAGTTATATTTAGCTAGGAGCGAGCTTCTGTACTATCCTACATTCACCAAACTTGCTATAGTTATCTACCTTTGGAACACAAAGTATCATTTACTGAAAACAGATTTTTTTCCCCAATAAGAAAATGTTTTAATTTAAAATGATCATACATAAAAGATATTCAAAATTGCAGAAAATTGAAGGGAAAAAAAAAATCAGCAGTACATGGCATGCCACAGACACAAATTTGTATTTGAAAATCACCAATTTAGCAAAGGCATGCTGCTAAAACAATTTGGTAAGTGTGAAAATTTGTATTTCCTCGACAGCTGTAAGTAAACTACGCGTGAAGAGTCAGACTCCACAAGAAAACTCACTATTCCCAGCGAAGACCAAGATTACTGTCGATCGAGCGAACATGCGCATCTGGCAACTCCTCGAACAGTACAGTCAGCTGGCCTTGAAAGTCATCAAACAAATGGGACTTTTTGCCAAGGTAAGTCTGGAACGATGTTATCATTCAACAAAAATGTCATCAAGGGACTTTGTGTCATGATCAGTGTACCTGTAAGTTTGGATGGGTTTTGGTTTTTATTGGATTTAGCATTCTATGAACAGCTAAGGTCATCTAAGTACATGCCGAGATCCATGTTTGTGTAGGTTGAAGGCTCATACCCATTGGAGGGTCATATTTTTGTGTGTGTGCATGTGGACATTAAGGCAACTATTGGCTCCTTGCATTAGCATGCATCAGATGCCAACTTTAATTTAGAGTGCTACTTCATTGAAATACCATGCCGGGGGCACCCAGCTGTATATTGTATTCCACCTGGTCACATTATACTGACAATGAGTTTACCATTTGTTGCCTTAACCAAAAATGCTGAATCTTAAGTAGGGAATAATAAGTACTATTTTCGTCTCGCTGCCACGAAGTGGAAGCGAGACTTATCATTGTGAAATAAACACTTTTTTTTAAACGAACGTACAGTGATTCACATTAATTAGGTGGTACTTTTCTAGTGACGGCATCAACATTAAGTTTTTGTGTTTAAGTAATTTGTTTCACTGAAAGTGCTAGACCAACCTAACTTGGACCATAGATGCATCTTAGGTAGTACATCTCAAGTTCTCAACCCATGCATCATATGCTGGATGTGGCCTTCCTTTCATGGTCCATTGACTTTGTCAGCATCTCCATCACCATTAAGTTTTTGCATTTAAGTTAGTGTCTCTAAAATGTGCATTGATGGTCAAAGCGGGGCATTGGTGAGACATGTTAACCTGAATGGCTTGTCAAGGGATTTAGTAGGTCTGGTACAGCACAGTCACATTGTAAAGAAAAGCATCTAACAATGGAGGCTGTCTAGGTCATCTTGGTTCAATCTATTAAATGAAAAGATTAATCATCAAACAAGTAGGAGAGGTAATATTGTAAGAGTATTAACCCTATCACCCCTAGGTAACTTGAGTAGACTTGACCATACATTCATCTGGATGAGTCCATGATATTCTACAGCAGCGACAGGGTTAATTATTCCTCGAATGATAGTTATATTTAAAGACAAGTCAAAAAGTTGTCAACAGAGTTTGTTTTGTGTAGAATTAACACGAGTCCGATTTGTGAACACTTCAAAAAATTCATTTGAAGTTTTCAACATTAGACATCAATTTTCTAGCACCGTTTTGATTAACAACTGAGAGGTACAGGCTTCAGAGGCATTTTGTTGTTTTATGCATAAGAATCATATTTTGACGGAGAATATATTTTATAAAAAGCTGTCATTTAACAGTATCGGTAAAGGTAATTGGTGGGAAATTGTTGTTATTTGTACCAGTATAATAATAATTGTGGTTTTATGGAGGGGGGACATATATTGTTTTCTAAAAAATTTGAGAATCGTTATTCTATTTTTACTCTCTTCATACATGAAGCTTGGAGTGACTCCAAATTTTAGAATGAATCAAATCATGTGTTGATGTGTTTACATTTGTTATTTAAATGTTTTTATTTTAGATCGAAAGGAAAAGCACAGATCCCAAACCAAGTAAGTCATTTAGATACTTATTAATACTATGTATGTATTCTGCAGTGAAAATGTTTTAAAAGTTTTTCAAAAGATATTTTCAACCATAGCAGATTAAATCATGATTTTAGTACCATATTGAATAGGTATATGATATAAATAGAAATTTTATATCATTTAGATGTTTTTGAGGTTCAAGGAAATTGTATTTAGCACCTGTCACACCAGATTTTGTCACATCAGATATTTCAGCTCATTTAATACAAGATCTGGTCATTGTTTTCAGTAAACATTTTTTTAAATTAAACCGATAGGATGACATGAAGTGAAGATTTCCGAAATTACCTAGTACCAGGGTTATAGGCATAAGAGTAGACTGAAAGCCTACATCCTTGATACTCCAGGGGTTATGCTCGCTTTATGGCACTGTAGATATGTTGACCTGTATATCTTTGAAAATGTGTTAATCTAGGGCCTCTTTTCTTGTCATAGCTGTGGAAACCATAGCTCAAAGGTCAAATCAACCCTTTTTTATATATAAAGATTTCGGATATAAGTCCTTTATGTAAAATTGAAAAAAAATAAAAATTGATGGGACCTAACTTTTAGCTAGTGGGTTCCCCTGGCTATTTTTTCAGGGCAGCTGACTGTATGTGAATTGTTCAAATACATAATTATAGTTATTGAAGCCTAAAAATAAATAATCTTTCTACAATATTTTTTTTTATTATCTTTTGTAAAACCTTTTTTAGTTGTGCAGTTATTTGAACATATAAAAAGTCTGCTTTTGTAGTCATTGTAGTTGTTGTGTTTTTTCATAACAGGTAATGTGTTTGCCTGTATATCGGATCACAAAATCCCGGTTCCGACGGAAGTGGAGGAAAAGATGACATCTCAGTCACTACTCTGTTCTATCTGTGGTATCTCCACCAACCACTATGAGTTACAAACGGTAGTGTATGCTACAACCCTGTTGTGAAGGTTCTTGTAGCACAACCGGTGAACTTTTTATGTGCAATGTTTCAATAACTTTATGTAATAACTATTTTTTAACAACAATTATGATACAAGTTCAATCGACTTATAGTTATTAGCCTGGATGTTAGATATATAATGAGCAGGGGTCTTAATGTGGAAGAAAACAGGAGAAAAAAGGGGGCTGGTATCAGAAGGCAATAAGCATTTTATAATCAATTTAAGACGTCTTAAATGGAAGAATTTTTACACAATTTTTGCAGAGGGTACAAAGAAAAATAACAACTAGTTTTCTGGCCTCTTCACAAATGATGTTCCCTCCGGATACAGACAAAGTCACACAGAGTGGAAACCTCCTCAGTTTCCTTCCAGGAAGCGAGAGCTCTCATGTCCTCTTCAAGACCATCATGGACCCTTACGAACAGAACTCATGGAAAATTACTTTTCTTGAGGGAAAACCATCCAACATTTCTATATCCTTATTGTAAGCTATAGGTTTAAATTGAAATGGTGATTTGAAAACCATTCAATGTATTTTTTTTTTTTTTATAAGCAAGGTTTCTTTTGCAGTGTACTTAACCCTTTCACCACTGTAGACTATAATGGACTCATCCAGATCAATGCATGGTAGAGTCTACTAAAGTTACATAGGGGTGAAAGGGTTAAACAATATTGTTCAGGCAAACTGCCCTGTAGTTTTAGATTATTACAAAATTGTTGATATGGGAGTAAGATTTCCTCTGAGAGTGTATGAATCTGTTGTCATTATTACATTGATGGCAGTGTTGGGAATTAGAAGATGAATTGTAATTGATTATCGGAAGACCTTTAATGAGTGATTATCAATTAAAGTTGCAAAAAATCAACTTTTGTAATATCTTTTCAAACATGTGTAATATTGAAGTATAGTGTTAGAATATGTAATGAAATTTTGAAATGTAAAATCAAGCGTTATCCAATTTTATACACTTCAACTTCTCACTTTTGGTTTAAAATTTATAAGAAATCTATTAACCCTTTCACCACTGTAGACCATACTGGTATCATCCATATCAATGTATGGTAGAGTCTACTGAAGTTACATAGGGGTGAAAGGGTTAATGAATATGTTGTGTACTTCATAACCATTGGCAAAGTTTTATTTTAGGCGGATGATCAGTAGAAATTTACAGAAAAATTATCAAAAATTGGAATAACACTAATCGATGGAATATTTTCCTAAACTTTTAGGCTAGGAGGAGAGGGAGAGATGTTCTATAACTTAGACCTGAACGCGAAGGAGTTTGTTGCCGGCAATGGAACAGAAAAAAAGGTGCTGATGAAAGTCCCCCCTGTGGAGCTCGGAGACACGCTGGTCCTCCAGTTGAGCCCTGGTCCCGTTCTCCAGGGAAAGCCGGAATACTCCTTCAGTCTCATTATCCAGGAACAGCTTATCATGACTTTCAGTGTTCCGGCCAAAAAGATAAAAGTCCGGATCACAGGAAGGCATGTTGCGGATTCAACTAGTACAGTGATGGTACATGGACTTCTACCTGTGGTAAGTGTCTTCTGTCCTGAGGTTACTTTCGACTATGTTGCAACAATTAACTCATTCACCCCTGAAATTTCATCATGAACTATACCAACCTTTGAATTGGAAGAGTTCAAAAGTGTTTTCAAGGGTGAATGAGTTAAACAAATGATACATAGATACAAAGATATGTAGATTTTATTCTGACAAAATTAGGATGTTATACAATCCTTTGACAGTCAGCTCTGAAATAAAAGATTATAAAATAAAAACAATTTTCAGAAGTTGCGTTGTTTAGATTTTATTTTTTTCTTTAAAACTGCATTCCTGCATTTGGTTTTGCCAGTGTTCATCTAATTTATACTCAAATTGTTTTACTGTGCTTGAATTTACAACATAATTAGATGGAAAATTGTTCCATAAATTCACAGTTCTCTATGTATTACATTGTAAACGACTTGTATCATGTCGCCAGGGGATCTTTTATATGCTAGTGTTAGTATTTTCTCTAATCGCTCCATATTGGATAAATCTTTTAGGCCAGGTACCAGCTTTGTTGCTCCACGTTGAACATTTTCACGGAGAGAACAAACTCCCGAATCTAGGTTTCTGTAACTGTATTGATACTGCCCGTGTCTGTTGTATGACCGTACCTATTATCTACGTCATAATATAAACTAAACCTTGAAAAAAGTATTTCAGGGGGAAAAATTGTTGTTTAACTCATTCACCCGTGAAGACACATTTTAACTCTTCCAGTTCAAAGGCTGGAATAGTTCATAATGAAATTTCATGAGTTAAAAGTGTCCTGATGAAGTCGCGCACCAAGAGGCGAAACTAGTGAAAAATTGTAAAAAAATGTTCTACAAACAACATGCAGGCATCTAGTTTTTTGACATATTTTTCAGATGCATGTTTGCTATTACACTTGATCATAATTTGTTTAATATTACAAAAACCTGTTACACCAGATCAAAACGAGACTTGAACATGATTTAAACCTCAGAAGAGTACATCCTTAACTCATTCACCCCTGAAATTTTATAATGAACTATTCCAACCCTTGAATTGGAAGAGTTCAAATGCGTCTTCAGGGGTGAATGAGTTAAATCTAATTCAGGTTTACACAGACAATGTCAATAAAACCAGTGTGTCAAACCTTCAGATTTTCACAAGTATGTTATTTTGCATTAAGATGAATCTGTGAAACCAAAATGACTGTAAACATTTGCAATATTTATTATTATGAGACTGAGAGCTTAGATCAGCTTGAGAATGAAGATTCAATACTCATGCAGTCAAAGATATTTCTTGCAGAAATTTTAAAATTGTGGTGTACGAATGAAAGATGTGTGCTAGCTAAGTAATGCATACTCCTTCCATGCTACATATATAGCGATTTACAACAATTCCTAATGCCCAAAATATCAATCAAATACTAATAACATAAATGTTGATCTCACAATAGTTTTGTTAGAGAACTGTACAAAGTTTGAATTATTATGATAACTAATTTATTCATGCATTATCTTTGCAGCCTTCAAAGTCGACAGAAGTTGTTGAAGGAATGCGACTTGAAGCTTTGGACCGCTTGAATCCTTCACTTGTTTGTGTGGCATCAGTGGGTAAGTTAGCATCGTATAGAATGTACCATAGATTGACATTTCTTGTCCAGACTCCCTATATTTATTGGGACTTTTCCTCTTCAATTCAGATTCAATCTACACATGTTTTGTCATATTTTCTTAAAGAGGTTTCTAATTGGTTAATGATTTTACAGAATTTGATGATTGATTGAAAGGCAGACTCTAAGGTCGCATTCTCGTATCCCAGTTGAATCAGTTCAGGTGGTGCAGAAATATTCCACGATAAACAAACGCACTTCGACCGAACTGTAAGCAGAGCTAAAATATGGACAGTTTCGGAGTTAATAACAATATATGAAGAATAACATGTCCACTAAATTATATAACGTATCTTAAAATCTGCATGTAGATTGACCTGGTTTTAAAAAGGAAAAACACAAAGTAGCAATAGTCAGCATTTTAGTTTCGGTCAGGTACGTCTGGCCCCCTCAACCTACATGTGCCAGATAATCCTGACGTAAGCCTCAGTTCAGACCTGCGCCTGTCATTTTCTTTAAGATTCAACTGGGTGAAATTACCTTTTTTTTCATTAAGGCCCCTTTCATGTGAAAGGGGCCTTAGGGGCCTCAGTGAAAAAAAGTCTATGCAAAATGATGTTTAACCATAGACAAGATGTCATTTTGTCTGTAGTAAATATCCTACAATCACCCAGACTGAAGTTACCTGGGTATAGAAATCAGAAATTTGATAAGAGAGAGACAAAGTGATCTGAATCAAGTCTTTGAAAGTAAGAAACTTTTATAGCAGTTAAATTAAACAAAATTTGAAAATAAGTTTGTTGCACTTTTGTTGAGTGAAGTGTATGCAATGTAAAATTTGCACAGGACTTCTTGTCTTAGCGTTACACATTGGATAAATATAAACTCAACCATGTGGGCATTGTAACATTGTTTTTCATTGGTCAACAATCATGTGTTATTGGACAGTATACCACAGACATGCCTCATAAATACAGCACTGTTCCAAAGTCGACCCTCATATCTATGTCACATAGCCTTAATAGGGCCCCGTAGCGGTGATACGGGTGCCCTATAGTAATCACTCTGTCTGTCTGTCTGTCTGTCTGTCCATCCACAAATTTTGTTCCTGGCTGATAACTTTGATATTTATTGACCGATGTACATGAAACTTTGTCAAGATGTTCAGTTCACAAAAATACACATTGAGGTAAAAAGTCAAGGTCAAAGGTCAAGGTCATTAGGTTCAAAGGTCAAGGTCACATTTTACATCTTTTCACTGATAAACATTTTGTTATGACATTATGGAGCAAAGTTGATCAGAATTAAACAAGGAGTCAACTGACCAAAGGTTAAGGTCAGCGGGTCAGGGGTCAAGGTCAAATTGTGTAGCTTTTCACTGGTGAACATTTCGCTATGATTTTATGAAGCAAAATTGTTCGGAATTAAACAAAGAGACACAATGAGGTCAAAGGTCAAGGTCATTAGATTCGAAGGTCAAGGTCAAATTTTGCATCTTTTCCCTGATGAACATTTTGTTATGACATTATGAAGCAAAATTGATCAAAATTAAACAAGGAGTCAACTGACCAAAGGTCAAGGTCATCAGGTCAGAGGTCAAGGTCAAATTATGTAGCTTTTCACTGGTGAACATTTTGCTATGACATTATGAAGGAAAGTTGTTCTGAATTAAACAAAGAGACACACTGAGGTAAAAAAAAAATGAGGTCAAAGGTCAAGGTCATTAGATTCAAAGGTCAAGGTCAAATTTTGCATCTTTTCACTGATGAACATTTTGTTATGACATGATGAAGCAAAGTTGATCAGAATTAAACAAGGAGTTAACTGACCAAGGGTCAAGGTCATTGGGTCAAAGGTCATGGTTACATTTTGTATCTTTTCACTGGTGAACATTTCGCTATGACACTTTGATGCAATGTTGCTCAGAATTAAACAAGGAGTCAGTTGACCAAAGGTCACGGTCACTGGGTCAAAGGTGAAGGTTAAATTGTGTACCTTTTCCCTGATGAACATTTTGTTATGACATTATGAAGCAATGTTGTTCAGAACTTAACACAGAGTCAACTGACGTTAGGTCCAGGTTACGGGGTCCAAAGGGTCGAGGTCAAATTTTCCATCTTTTCACTGATGAACATTTTCTTATGACATGATAAAGCAGAGGTGATCAGAATTAAACAAGGAGTCAACTGACCAAAGGTCAAGGTCATTGGGTCAAAGGTCATGATTACATTTTGTATCTTTTCACTGGTGAACATTTCACTATGACACTTTGATGCAATGTTGCTCAGAATTAAACAAGGAGTCAGTTGACCGGAGGTCAAGGTCACTGGGTCAAAGGTGAAGGTTAAATTGTGTACCTTTTCCCTGATGAACATTTTGTTATGACATTACGAAGCAATGTTGTTCAGAACTTAACACAGAGTCAACTGACGTTAGGTCCAGGTTACGGGGTCCAAAGGGTCAAAGTCAAGTTTTGTATTTTTCACTGAAGAACATTTTGTTATGATATTAAGAAGCAAAGTTGGTCGGAATTAAAGAATAAGTCAACTGACCAAAGATCAGGGTCACTGGGTTAATGGTCAAGGTCATTTGGGTCCAAAGGTCAAAGACAAAGTGGATCTCTGACTTTGACCCTGCCTTTAATGGAGAAGGTATATAAGGTGAAATAAAACAAATCAAAGCTCACAGATGAGTATTGCAACGGTATTTACATTTCTGTTAGCCCAGCAAATATGGAGGTGGAAGGAAACAAGACTCACATCATAGTACATGTAAAATGTATATTTTGGTTCCTTGCGATTCTTTTTGAAGTCCAAATGTCAAACGTCAAGCTCAGCTATATGGGCAGATTGCTTCTTGATGATTATGGAGGATATATTGCCACAAGACGGGGCCCTTACTGACCTGTCAGTGTTCTAGTTTATTCTGACAATATACTGTTTGTTACATTTGACAGAGTAGAAAAAGAAGTTAAAAAGTTAACACATGTATTTGTGTGAATGGTAGAATATTATTATTTAGAAATTAAAAAAAAATGAAAATAATCGACTCAGGCCTATTGGCATTTGTGTTTTTTCAATTATAGTTACATGGTATTTATTCCACTATTAATACATGTACACATTATGGTCCTTTAAATACCCATGTAAATGTGTTGTCCTTAAATACATGTTTTGCATTACAAATCAATTAATGAGGGGATTGTATTTTGCAGGGAAAATTGATGAGACAGATGGCCGACTGTTGATCCATTTTGATGGCTGGACAAAACGTTACGACTACTGGACAGAACCGGAATCCAAGGATATACATCCGATCGGCTACATGGCTTTAAATGCAAACTCAAGCAACCATAACTACACTGTGGAACTACAAAGACCCAAAGGTAAAAGATGGAGTATTAAGGATCCTCGTACCACTTCCAAAAACTATAACAAAGGATGTACTGGAAACTGTTTGTCACCTGCATGATTATAGCTTTGATAAATCATTTCTGGAAAGAAAATCATACCTTGTGAGAGTTTTATGAAAAACTAATGAAGATAACACTTATTTAATCATGTTAATACAATATAATCAACAAGAGTGTTCTGAAGGAAAATTTAGCACTTCGGAAATATTGACAGAAACAACATTTGCTCCACAAGTTCCTTGTTACCCCTGGAAACCTTTGGACATGTTCTTTCCTGGTTTGATCCCTAATAGATGCATTGAAGAAAATAAATGACCTTATTGTGAATTTCAAATTAAGTTTACAGGTCAAGGTCACTTCTTTGAAGGTCAAGGTCACTGTTACTAATAATAGAAACATATCACAAAAAAAATGTAAGAGACACTAACTTGCTTGGGATAGGGGGCATTCCTGTATTGTATTTTCTACACTATTTCTAGCTTTATACTCATGTGTCTTAAAAGGATTTTATTAAATTCTGAGTCTTTTTTTACTCAGGGAGGGCTCAGGAATTTGAGTGGTTTGACTATCTGCAAGAAATAGGACAGCTGCCTGTTCCTTATGAGTTCTTTAACGAGGTAATTATAAACATGATGACTTGATTAACCTAACCATGGTGCTGATATATCTTGTTAACCCTTTCACCACTACAGACCATAGTGGACTTGTCCAGATCAATGCATGGATGAGTTTACTAAAGTTACTTAGGATTGAAAGGGTTAATTTCTAAAAACTTAACATCACTAGTCCTGGTGGTACCACAATAAGACAACCATAATTAAGGCATTCAACGGCCCATCTGGACAAAATTTCATACAGATCGTCTTTGTTTCATGTCTCAGTGCACTGGTCAACATAGCATTTCGACATACTAATTAAGACAGACAAATCCTGTATAAAGTAGTATCAACTTCAGCTCCTCATAATTGCATTAATAAGATACTGTATGCCAGGAAATTATCGCCACCTCAAAGTTTTGCCCTTAACTGGTAGAACCTGTTTTTGCACAATGTTAATTTCTCCCTTGAAATGTTATTCTTATGTATAGCATATGTCATGTTCTTATTTTCACTATTGTGATTTTGCCCTCATTACCTCATTACGGACGGCAAAAACACTGCAACTTAAACTGCAACGAAAATTTCCCGGTATACAGTAAATGTGACAGGTTTTATAGATCCAATTTTGAATGGAATTTTTAGGCTTTTTCTTGCATTGTTGCAATGTACATCATACAAGGTATTGACTACAGTAAATCAGTTATGATTTTGATTGTCTGTTGTTATAACAGGCCCAGTGTGAGGGAACTCAACCAGACGTTGAGAATGAAGTTCTTACGAAGCTTGGCTACGCTTCGGATGTTAGCAACCAGCAAGTGATGTCATGTGTGTCCGCCAAAGACACTGAGAGACGTAAGTAGCAAAAAGGAAGTGATGTCATGTTTTATTTCAAAAACCACTGTGAGATGTATGTAACAAACAGGATGGTCGGGTGGTACAGTGGATAGTGCACTTGCCTTTCACCAAGGCGACCAGGGTTCGATTCCCCGATCGGACCTGAAAAGTTCGAGGTCACCTGCCCGACTACGTGGGTTTTCTCTGGGTGCTCCGTTTCCAAAACTACTGTGATCCGTAAATAGGGAACAAGAAGTGATGTTTATGCGCCTGTTTTTTTCTATGAATCTTTTTTTAAGAAATAACTGCAAAAGGAAAGAACAAATGGGAAATAACAGTTTGAGAGAATTTAAAAAATATCTCAGTCTATATAAGATTGTTTGGAGCTAGTTTGTACCCCAAATTCAAGAGGTGTCAGTGATATTTTGTGCCTCTTTCCTGTGCTTCCTGTTGGGATTTTCATGAAAATTTCTTGATATTTTTATTTCCTGTAAACACCAACAAATGTCATACAACAAATTTATTTGAAGCACTGTTTGTAAAGTTTAAATTTGGAAAATGAAAAAAAACCAAACCATTTTACAGGTTTGGAGTTTGCAACCATGAAGAAGTGTACATTAACTCCGGCTGTTGTTGACTTCTTCAACAACAAATTCAAGTTTTTCTGTCTGCTGCCTGCCAACCTCAATGAAGACATGCTGATGTACCCATCACTACAGCAAATCATCAATCAGGCGGACCAGATGATCCACCTCCTGTGTCCTGGCAACAGTAAGTGATGGACAAAAGATCCACTTCCTGTGTCCTGGCATCAGTAAGTGATACACACATGATCCATTTCCTGTGTCCTGGCAACAGTAAGTGATACACAGATGATCCACTTCCTGTGTCCTTGCAACAGTAAGTGATACACACATGATCCACTTCCTGTGTCCTGGCAACAGTTAGTGATACACACATGATCCACTTCCTTTGTCCTGGCAACAGTAAGTGATACACACATGATCCACTTCCTGTGTTCTGGCAACAGTAACTGATACACACATGATCCACTTCCTGTGTCCTGGCAACAGTTAGTGATGCACACATGATCCACTTCCTATGTCCTGGCAACAGTAAGTGATACAAACATGATCCACTTTCTGTACATGTCCTGGCAACAGTAAGTGATACACAGATGATCCATTTCCTGTGTCCTGGCAACAGTAAGTGATACACAGATGATCCATTTCCTATGTGTTCTGGCAACAGTAAGTGATACACACATGATCCACTTCCTGTACATGTCCTGGCAACAGTAAGTGATACACAGATGATCCATTTCCTGTGTCCTGGCAACAGTAAGTGATACACACATGATCCACTTCCTGTGTCCTTGCAACAGTAAGTGATACACACATGATCCACTTCCTGTACATGTCCTGGCAACAGTAAGTGATACACAGATGATCCATTTCCTGTGTCCTGGCAACAGTTAGTGATACACACATGATCCACTTCCTTTGTCCTGGCAACAGTAAGTGTTACACACATGATCCACTTTCTGTGTCCTGGCAACAGTCAGTGTTACACACATGATCCACTTCCTGTGTTCTGGCAACAGTAAGTGATACACACATGATCAACTTCCTTTGTCCTGGCAACAGTAAGTGTTACACACATGATCCACTTCCTGTGTCCTGGCAACAGTAAGTGTTGGACAAATAACCCAACTCCCTGTGTCCTGATATTTTATGTACTATCAATATACACATTAATACATAATGAAGCATATCATTTTTGTGAGGAATTACAGTATTTGACTATGTTCCTGTTCTTTTATAGGAATGGAGCTGCTCCACTTTTTGGATCATCCTGGACTGAGCCTAGCCACATACAACAAGGATACTCAGTTCCAGCAAATTGCCTCCTACCTCTCCAACTGTTATATAGGGCTCCTCATACAAAAGGTACCACAGAGCATCTACATGTTATATATAGGGCTCCTAATACAAAAGGTACCACAGAGCATGTAGGTGTTATATAGTGCTCCTCATACAAAAGGTACTACAGAGCATCTACATGTTATACAGGGCTCCTCATACAAAACGGACCACAGAGCATCTACATGTTATACAGGGCTCCTCATACAAAACGGACCACAGAGCATCTACATGTGATATAGGGCTCCTCGTACAAGTGGTACCACAGAGCATCTAAGTGTTATATAGGGCCCCTCATACATAAGGTACCACAGAGCATCTAGGTTTTATATAGGGCTCCTCGTACAAGTGGTACCACAGAGCATCTAGGTTTTATATAGGGCTCCTCGTACAAAAGGTACCACAGATCATCTACATGTTATATAGGGCCCCTCAAACAAAAGGTACCACAGATCATCTAGGTGTTATATAGGGCTTCTCATACAAATGTTACCACAGAGCATCTACATGTGATATAGGGCTCCTCGTAAAAATGGTACCACAGAGCATATACATGTTATATATAGGGCTCCTAATACAAAAGGCACCACAGAACATCTACGTGTTATATAGGAGCATGGTACCACAGAACATCTACGTGTTATATATGGCTCCTCATACAAAAGGTACCACAGAGCATCTACATGTTATATATAGGGCTCCTAATACAAAAGGTACCACAGACCATCTACATGTTATATAGGGCTCCTCGTACAAATGGTACCACAGAGCATCTACATGTTATATAGGGCTCCTCATACAAAAGGTACCACAGAGCATCTACATGTTATATATAGGGCTCCTAATACAAAAGGTACCACAGACCATCTACATGTTATATAGGGCTCCTCGTACAAATGGTACCACAGAGCATCTACATGTTATATAGGGCTCCTCATACAAAAGGTACCACAGAGCATCTACGTGTTATATAGGGCTCCTCATACAAAAGGTACCACAGAGCATCTACATGTTATATAGGGCTCCTCATACAAAAGGTACCACAGAGCATCTACATGTTATATAGGGCTCCTCATACAAAAGGTACCACAGAGCATCTACATGTTATATAGGGCTCCTCATACAAAAGGTACCACAGAGCATCTACATGTTATATAGGGCTCCTCATACAAAAGGTACCACAGAGCATCTACATGTTATATAGGGCTCCTCATACAAAAGGTACCACAGAGCATCTACATGTTATATAGGGCTCCTCATACAAAAGGTACCACAGAGCATCTACATGTTATATAGGGCTCCTCATACAAAAGGTACCACAGAGCATCTACATGTTATATAGGGCTCCTCATACAAAAGGTACCACAGAGCATCTACATGTTATATAGGGCTCCTCATACAAAAGGTACCACAGAGCATCTACATGTTATATAGGGCTCCTCATACAAAAGGTACCACAGAGCATCTACATGTTATATAGGGCTCCTCATACAAAAGGTACCACAGAGCATCTACATGTTATATAGGGCTCCTCATACAAAAGGTACCACAGAGCATCTACATGTTATATAGGGCTCCTCATACAAAAGGTACCACAGAGCATCTACATGTTATATAGGGCTCCTCATACAAAAGGTACCACAGAGCATCTACATGTTATATAGGGCTCCTCATACAAAAGGTACCACAGAGCATCTACATGTTATATAGGGCTCCTCATACAAAAGGTACCACAGAGCATCTACATGTTATATAGGGCTCCTCATACAAAAGGTACCACAGAGCATCTACATGTTATATAGGGCTCCTCATACAAAAGGTACCACAGAGCATCTACATGTTATATAGGGCTCCTCATACAAAAGGTACCACAGAGCATCTACATGTTATATAGGGCTCCTCATACAAAAGGTACCACAGAGCATCTACATGTTATATAGGGCTCCTCATACAAAAGGTACCACAGAGCATCTACATGTTATATAGGGCTCCTCATACAAAAGGTACCACAGAGCATCTACATGTTATATAGGGCTCCTCATACAAAAGGTACCACAGAGCATCTACATGTTATATAGGGCTCCTCATACAAAAGGTACCACAGAGCATCTACATGTTATATAGGGCTCCTCATACAAAAGGTACCACAGAGCATCTACATGTTATATAGGGCTCCTCATACAAAAGGTACCACAGAGCATCTACATGTTATATAGGGCTCCTCATACAAAAGGTACCACAGAGCATCTACATGTTATATAGGGCTCCTCATACAAAAGGTACCACAGAGCATCTACATGTTATATAGGGCTCCTCATACAAAAGGTACCACAGAGCATCTACATGTTATATAGGGCTCCTCATACAAAAGGTACCACAGAGCATCTACATGTTATATAGGGCTCCTCATACAAAAGGTACCACAGAGCATCTACGTGTTATATAGGGCTCCTCATACAAAAGGTACCACAGAGCATCTAGGTGTTATATAGGGCTCCTAATACAAAAGGTACCACATAGCATCTATGTGTTATATAGGGCTCCTCATACAAAAGGTACCACAGAACATCTACGTGTTATATAGGGCTCCTAATACAAAAAGTACCACAGAGCATCTAGGTGTTATATAGGGCTCCTAATAAAAAAGGTACCACAGAGCATCTAGGTGTTATATAGGGCTCCTCATACAAAAGGTACCACAGAACATCTACGTGTTATTTAGGGCTCCTAATACAAAAAGTACCACAGAGAATCTAGGTTTTATATAGGGCTCCTAATAAAAAAGTTACAACAGAGCATCTAGGTGTTACATAGGGCTCCTCATACAAAAGGGACCACAGAACATCTACGTGTTATATAGGGCTGCTAATACAAAAAGTACCACAGAGCATCTAGGCGTTATATAGGGCTCCTCATACAAATGGTACCACAGAGCATCTACCTGTTATATAGGGCTCCTCATACAAAAGGTACCACAGACCATCTACGTGTCAACCACCTAGACATCGGAATTTCCTTGATCTCTTTCCTGTACTTTGATAATCCTTCAACAAGCCCAGGGCCTCTTTTCATAAATTTGTTTTCATGCTTAAACTCAGAGTCTGTGTTAAATAATATCATATCAAGGATGGAAACATTTCAGGATTCCATTTCAGTGGAAGGTAATAGACATAATTGACATTGATCACACCAGGATTAAATATAGTTTGGATGTAGATAATAAATGTTGACTTTGAAAATATAACGTAACAATCATACAGTGTGGTAATATGAATGTCATTTTTTTTTTGTATCATAGACTTATAATAAATCGTTTGACTTTTAAGGACATTTTACCAAACCCTCCGATGAAAATGATTGGTGGCATTGAGGGGACCCTCACACCCGACACGGTAAGAACATATATCATTTATTCTTAATACAATTACTTCAATTATACAGGCTTAAATTCCTTTCACTTCACTATCACAGCCATTCGCTTGGTAGTAGTCTCAACAATCTTCTTCAACAGTAACAGATAAGTCAAAAAGCTATATTTATATACATATGTTTGATATATATGCAGTTATATCAACTCTTTCACCACTGTAGACCATAATGGACTCAGCGGAGTCTACTAAAGTTGCATAGGCCGATGAAAGGGTTATAGAAGGTTTGAGAATATGGTATGTTTCTGGTTCCCTGGGACCAGGTTTTTTCTCTGGGGGAAATAGGTCTGAATTGTGTGGAATCAGAAGAACTGCTATATCCATAAAAGTTAAACTCATACTTTAATTGTTAAATGGTACGAAGATATTTTTAAGCAGAAATAGTTCAAGCTGTAAGTTCACTAAACTTGTTACTCTTTCAGTATTTTCCATGACCAGCTGAGTCTTAGAAATGATAACAAGAAGGGTTCAGGGTCAACATAAGGTCTACATACCTTGCACCTGTTAAGTTTATTAGTTTGGTCATTTCTGTGAGGTACATATGTAGTTATGGAAACAGGAAGTTAAGCTGCACAGGTGCTTTAGTTTTCAGGCTAACACATGACTGATATGGAGAACTAATTCCCTGAACAGCAAAATCTGAGGGATATAGTTCATTATTTAACAAGGAATTTTGATGCAGAACAAGAAAAGTAAAGTTATCTAAATTTCAGGTTATTTTATTTCCTCTTTGACTTTTAGTTTTTGATAAAATTTATAAAATTTTATAACTTGGATATTTCCAGTTTTTAATGACTTATTGGTAATATCTTACCACAGTATTTTGTTTACTTTTAATATTTGACATTATTATTTTTACGATATCTTCTCAAAAAATTAAAGTTAGAAAAAGTATCTTTCAAATGTGATCTACATTAAAGTGACCATAACAATTGTTTTTGTTATTCTGTCAAAATATTTTTTTTATTTTTTTTTTATTCAGAATATTGAATTAAAATATTCATTAATGATGTCACATTGTGCTCACAGCTTGATCTGATGGAGACAAGGTTACGCCGCATTTTCTACCTCTACTTGTTATGGATTGGTCAAGTAGAACTGCTTAACAAAGAACTGGGAATGACCGTAGACATCCACATGGTAAGTCATATTGACCACACATCTGTATACAGACTGACCACACACTTTCCTGATAAAATTGACCACACACATCCATAACAAATGGCCACACGCAATCCTATTAACACTGTCCACATGCATCTATGTTTAGGCTAACCGCACACATATAGACTGACCACACACATCCATATATAGACTGACCACACAAATCCATGTATAGACTGACCACACACATCCATTTATAATATTTGACTAATCCTTTTGCTTAACAGGCAGAAAATATGTTTAAACTGAAAACACATTTCCAATGTGTGTTTGTCACTTTAACTATACAAATATATAGTACAATTAGAATTTTAGTATGTCATGTTTCAGAGAGATAAAAACTGCTATAGATCTGTTAATTTGCAAAACTTTGTGTGAAATTATTTAGTCTGAATCTGTGGACATGTAATGCTATATATATGATGCTGTCATATTTAAAATCTGAAATCATTAAGATCTTCCTGATTTTCATTTTTATCGCACTCCTCTATTGGTGCTCTAAACTTATATCAGATTTCCTGATTTTTCCAGCATCACTTAAATCTATTCTTACATGAAATTAAGGTTCGAGCATTTATCACCTCCGACGGTAAATTATACCAAATGTTCATCACTCTGACTGTAAAAAAGTTCTTTCTTTTAGATAATAAAGTCTGTTGTGGGTATATCTTAGCTGAGTGGCCTTTAATTTTGTTGCTGTTTCTTTCCGTTACATTGTTCCACATTTTTATAAACATACAGGCCTCGCTGTCGTATATGCCCTGTATTGTCTTGAATGTTTCGATCATATCCGTGATGCATGTGTCGTATGTGAGGACTCATTCAACTGTCATCTCATCTCTCCTGATCTGTACTTACTTTTGATTTTGTTACAGACCATTCTCACGAATATCCAGGGTAACAAGGCAGCTTGTTCGGAACTAAACAAGGTGTTTGACCTTTCGCATGGCTTTAAAACGACCGGCATCAACAGTTGTTTAGCACACAGCCTGGCACTGTCGGCTGGACAAGATATGAAGACGATCAGCATGGACAGATTCCAAATGATGTACCAATTCTTACAAAAGCTGGACTTCAGGAAAAACGGTCTCAAAGAACTCTCCAATGATTTCCTGGGGAGATTCACCAAGTTGGAAGAATTGGATCTGAGCGAAAATCAACTTCAGGTTTTACCAAAAGGTTTTTCAAACACAATATGGCTATCTCATCTCAACATCAGTAAAAATCAAATCTCTCAACTTCCTGATGATCTGTCCGCCCTGAAGGATGTTCTAACTTTCCTGGACATTTCCGATAATCCCTTCAAAGAAATTCCCAAAGTGGTTTGGACTCTTGTATCCCTCAAAACACTCCATGCAGACAATATCGGGAAAATTGGAAATCTTGAAGCCATCGTCAACATGAAGGATTTGACCGAGCTCTCCTTGGCATCCAATTTGATCACCACTATCCCAGAATCCTTTGGACAACTGGCCTTGACATATCTCAACCTCTCTGGAATTCCCTGGTTTCCAGATCTTGTAACTGGAAAGTCTCGACCAACATTCAAGACGTTCAAGTCTATTCTGAACCAGTACACAGTGTTTGGAGCTATGCTAGATGAAAAGGTATGTTAACTCGGATCCCACAGCTGGTGTATCGTGGCGTCCCTCATCTGTTGTATCATAGCTATATATATATAGTCTGTCTGTCAAAACTGTCTTTAAACAAATTCTTCTTCTGAATGACTGATTATGACCGGAAGCTCCCTAGGTGGTGGGGATTAAAAATTGTACAAATGGTTGGGCTGACAACACAGGGGAATAAGGGGCAAGGCCAAAAGGAGATAATTTGGCCATATTGCTTTAAACATCTTCTTCAGAACTATGTGAGATGTATATTTGGTTGGAAGCATTCTTAGAAGGTGTGGATTCAAAATTGAACAAAAGGGACTGACAGCTCTGCCTTTGAGACCCTGGGATCTGAGGGATGTGGCAAAATAGGGTCTTTTTCATTTAATACTGTTAATTTCTTTAAATTCAGGAACAAAACTTCAAGCTTTTCTTTTGAATACAGGAACAGTTTGAGTTGTTCAGTAAGGTGGACAAAGACGCTTCGGGGACCCTGGAGAAGGAGGAACTTCTGGAGATGAACACACTCCTGTTTAGCATGTACCCGAGGTTCGGAGTCAAGGATCTGGCTTACCCTGCCAGTAAGTCGATGCTGAGGGAAAACATCAGTACACCTGGGCCTGTATTCATGAAACCATTCTCATGTTAAAGCATGGATTTTGTCCTCAAGTCTAATTTCTTGTTTCGGTTATATATTTTTTTGAAGATATATTTTTTTGTCAATGATTTTGAAATAATTTGAAGAGACTTAAAGCCGAAACTGTTTTCAATGTGTACACCTGACTTTTTGAACTCTGACATGATTTAAGCGAGGTACAAAAAAAAGGTTAGAGCACAGAATCCTGCTTGAACATAATCATGGTTTCATGAATACCAGCCCTAGACCTGCAATATTAAATCCTACAAAGGGTTCAACGAAATTCAAATAGCATTTAAATCACCATTTTGTTTGTGAATAATTACTGAATCCAGGAGATATTCACTGCAGTTTTAACTTTTGCCTCTTCTTTGCCCACCTGAATGAAGATGAATTGTAGAAAATGAATAGTAACATTTAATGGGCAAATTTATCAACATCGGATAAATAAATATTTTCACAATGAAATGTGAACAATTGACTTCGGCAAAAGCTTCCGAATGTACAGTGTTTTCACAACTGTTATTCAGGCAGTTAATATTTATGAGGATTTCAGTTCATTATTAACTTCTTTAAGTTATCAACATTCACTTTTGCTGTGTATTTGAAATCCATGAAGGGTGCCACATCTATTTCAATAATATACTGTGAAATCACTAGTTTTCATGGGTTTATCCACTAATTCAAAGGTCCACAAAGTAATTACAAGTTTGAGTTAAAGCTACTCTCTGTTTATGGGGGTACTCATAATCCACAAATTCATGTAACCTACAAAATGGTGTTTTTTCAGGAAACCACAAAATTTGGGCCCTCCCAAAAAATATCTGATTTAACAGTATGCACAATACTCCGTATATTCACAATGGTGTACCATAATTTCTTTGTTTGCTCTGTTATGTTGCTTGGACACCATACAATAGAGACTAAGGTGTTGCTTTTCTGGCAACATCAACATTCAGTTTTTGCATTTAAGTTAGTTTTGAAAGTATAAGTAAAAATGTACTTGACCAACCAAACTAGGGCCATAGATGCATCATCAAATGCTGGATGCGGCCTACATGTACCTTGTCAGCATCTCCATCAACATTAAGTTTTTGCGTTTAAGTTAGTTTCTCTGCAACTATAGGTGCTAAACCAACCAAACTTGACATGTGAAATTGAATTGATTGTCAAAGCGGAGCACAGGCGAGACATGTCAATCTGAATGGCTTGTTATGAGGTATAGCTTTAGTGTGCTCACATTTGCTCACTCCCAAAGAATGCCCATTAGTTATATGCTGGTATATAATAGCTACTTGAGAGAACCAAACTTTGAACTTGATCTTTAACTCATTCACCCTGAAATTTCATAATGAACTATTCCAACTTTTGAATTGGAAGAGTTCAAATGTGTCTTCAGGGGTCAATGAGTTTTGTTTATAGTTGAAATGTATACAGTTATATTTACATTCTGTATGCTTAGACCCATTGACAAAAATTACATTCATAAATGCATAACACAGGTGTTCATAGAATCTCAGCACGTGGGAACTGATAGTAACCTGATCACACTGCGTAGTAATACACTACAAAAACTACTCACTCGGAACGACCGACCTAGATGCTTAATTCTTACATCTTAAAATATTATTGAACTGTGCTTTGTGAAATATCCACGTATTCACGTGTCCTGTGCTACAAATAAACATTGAATATGGAACTACATTTTGTTGTGTTATTGTTGTTGACGGTTGCTAAGATCTCTCACGATAGTGTCACATTTCCCCGCGAAAAAACACTGTTCTCGCCACTGCGTTGCACCCGTGTATAAGCAGGAACAAACCCTGTTTATTTGTTTTATTCGTTGTTATATCGATCCACTGAAAGGATTCGTCAATGTAAATATAAGGAATGATATTTATTTTTTCAACATTTATGAGGTCATAACAACAATGGGTTTTTGGACATATTTTACATGAATCGCTAACGCGATTCATTCAATATGTCCATAAACCCATTGTTGTTATGACCTCATAAATGTTGAAAAAATAAAAATCATTCCTTAAATACAATCTTTGATTTCACATTTATCATAAAGTATTCTTCAAATCTTATAGTTTTATTTAAATACTTTGCCATATTGCTCGACCACTGTATCAGATCGTCCACAGAGGGCAAATTTAAATGAAATAAATGTATAGCCTACAGGCAATATGCAAGAAATTACAGTTACCATAGAAATATTTCATCAGAAGTATCCATGAATGTAAAATTTACATATAAAAGATTTTGTATAATATATAGAGTGATCTGGTTTGCAGCTGGAGGTGTTCCTGGTGTCATTTGTAAGCTGACTAGTCTGGAGCGACTGGAGTTGTCCTTCCATGGCTTGAAGCAGGTGCCTGACGAGATCAAGAACTTAAAAGCTCTGACGAGTCTGGATGTGTCCAATAATCCCTACCTGGAGAGCATCAGCAGCAGTGTGGGAGAACTCCCTATGAAAGGTTATTCAAATTAAATTGAAAGTGAAAGTAATTCAGGCCTTCATNCACCCCCACCCCCACAACCCCTTCCCAAAAGAAAATACAAAAACACTAAAGAAATTCAGTTATGGCCTGCTCATCTCTTCAAGCGACATTCTGGTTTTGAATACTATTTAAATTAACATTGATATATAACCATGGCTCCTGAACATTTTTATTTGTCTCCCTAAGGTAAGGGTCAGCTGTCCTGTTGATTCATCCTCAGTTTAATCTATTTTCAAGTAGCTTTGATGGCTGCTAACATTTCTCTATCTAGCAATGCATTGTTTGAAACAAAATTATTTTCAGCCTAGTTGTATAAAAATGGTTATGAATCTTTCAGGCACGGTAGTCGGTAGGACGACAGGCTCGTGACCGAAGGAAGGGTTGAGGGTTTGAGTCACGGCACAGTTGTGTGTTGTATCTTTGAGCAAGATACTTTACTCCGCTTGTTCCAGTCCATTTAGCTGTAAATGAGTACATGGTTGGGCAGTGCTAGCATTGTAGAATGCTAGCTGTGAGCGCTGAAATGGCAACACCGGCTGTAATGCTCCCTAGGGAGTTGAGAAAGATATTGGCTGGTTGCAAAGGCCCTATAACCACAAATAATAATTTGTAAACCACTTTGAGATGACCTACAAACTGGGTTGTGATAAAGCGGTAGATAAGAACCTCAAATTATTATTATTATTATTATTTATTATTTTCAGAAATCAACCTCAAATACTG
Source organism: Mizuhopecten yessoensis (assembly GCF_002113885.1). NCBI lineage: Eukaryota > Metazoa > Mollusca > Bivalvia > Pectinida > Pectinidae > Mizuhopecten > Mizuhopecten yessoensis. The sequence goes on from NW_018408921.1 coordinate 124,711, forward strand.
TCCAACTTTGAAGACACCACCAAAGGAAGTTGTGGCTCGGGGTTTCAACGCCGTATTCGGATACCTTAAACGCCTGTTGTCTGGTTCTGTCCAATGCAGACGAACTAAGCTCATGATGGTTGGGCTTGGTGGGGCAGGAAAAACAAGGTAAAGATATTTATATGTTAATATAAGATTTAACTGTCCTTATCTTGAATTGTTAATTTATACATCGTTTTAACTTTCCATGGCCTTCCGACCATTTATAATATTTTGCTGTTTGTTTCCAGTCTGGTACGCTCTTTGACAGCTTCTAGAGCCGTTTATAACCAGGACTACGGAGAACAAATCACAGACGGCATCAGTATCACAGATTGGACAGTCGACACGAAAAACAAGGACGAATCGCTGACGTTTAACGTGTGGGATTTCGCAGGACAGACCGTCTACTACAACACTCATCAGGTGCGTCCTTTATCGTAAATTTAATCAAGGTCATAAACCAAGTCAAAAGATTTTTCAAGTAACAGAAGATGACTTTTTTTCTGGTTTGGAAACCCTGATGTATATCTTTTTATTTCAATACAGATTTTTTTTTTACAAGGCTTATAATAATTACTTTCCATATTTGAAGAACTATTAATAGAGCTTACCATATATAAGTGTGGGGGATATGGAAATTACACCCAAAGTTGTAGAATAAGGGTAAGAACTTGGGGATACCATTTTTTAGTTTTATGCCCTAGATTAAAAAAAATGACTTTTCCCCCCCTACATTTTACCTGGGATTTTGATAAAACTGGCAATGCATGACATGGTGAATTCGAAATTAAAAACAGTAAAATTTCTTTATAACAATCAAATTGCTAAAGATTCACTGTTCGTTGCCATTATTTTAACCTTTTTAATCATTAAACATGCAGTTGATATATTTTGAAATAAAATTTTGTGAGGGCGAGTTTTCTCTGGCCCTACTCTATACCATATCCACTGATGAACCTTTTGAAAAACCCTAATCAAATTCAAATATGCAAAACAAGAATGTTTAAGAATGGCTTATTTCCAGGAGGCTATGTTTGTTGATGATTGTATTTTGTAGTTAAATATTTTTGTGTAAGATATATTTTTTTGTTGTTCAAAATGGTAATTTAATGATGTCACATGTCAAGTTTAAATGACAACATTTTTCATCACACTAGCCAACAGAGTACCAAACGAATTGGGCAGATTGTACTGAACAGCCAATCTTATGTTGATAGAAATAAATGTGGCTGTTGATTAGGAGACACGGTAGTCTTGTGGTAGGACGCCATGCTCATGAGCGAAGGGTTGCGAGTTCGCATCACGGCTCGGCACTGTGTTGTATCTTTGAGTAAGATACTTAACTCCGCTTGTTCCAGTCTACTCAGCTGTAAATGAAGACATGGATGGGCAGTGCTAGAATTGTAGAATGCTATAGCTAGCTGTGAGTGCCGAATGGCACCACCGGCTGTATGCTCCCCAGGAAGTTGAGAAAAATATTCGCTGGTTGCAAAGGCCGTTTAACCATGGATAATAATTTGTGTACCGCTTTGAGACGACCTACAAACTAGGTTGTGATAAAGCAGTATATAAGAACCTTGAATTATTATTATTATCCTTTAAACTCTTTAATATACCCTAATCATTATATTTTGTTGGGATTTTAATTTTGACAAGGTAATTTTTATCACTTATTCATAGGTCCACAAAGTGATTACAAGACATAGTTCGACTGAAAGCTTTTCTTAATTTGAATTGGTACATGTAATCCACAAATTCATGTACCTGCGAAATGGTATTTTTCCTGAAACAACAAAATTTGGGTCCCAAGAAAATATCTTACTTCACAGTAATCCCTTTATTTTATTTCTTTTTTACAGTTTTTCCTGTCTAATCGGGCAGTGTATCTGCTCTTGTGGAACATTCGACTCGGATTTGAGCATGCAGGATTGGATTTCTGGCTTAACTCAGTCGTTTGTCACGCTCCGAAAGCTCCCATCATTATTGTCGGAACACACTGTGATAAGGTATGGGTTCAACATTTGATAATTGTTTGCTATAGAGCTCGGGTATAGCAGTTACTAAATTCATAAATTTTTGTTTCCATCAACATTTTATTGATATCCAAGTGAAATATTTATTTGCAGATTAAATTTTTTGGATGGAAAATTTTCTATCTTGTACAATAATAATCTTAAGCAATTAAATTACCAGATGTTACTGTATTTATTCTGCAATAAGCCCAGTGGGCCAACCCAAATCTAAATCAAATCCAGGGGGCTTGTTAATGCACAATGAAATTATATTTGCTTGCATTTTTGCTGCATTTTTTTTTTTTTGTCATATATATGGTTGGGCGGGCTTATTACCAGGCATGGGCTTATTAGCTGATAAATGCGAATATGCCATTACACCGTGCAAAGCAATTATATTTAATGATGGTCTTTGTTTCACTATTTCGTCTTTGCGTATTGCAGAGTTATCTTCTCTTGTGAGCAGGTATTGATTGTTACGTCACTTGTTTGTGAGAGTAACGTCTTCAATTTTTGAGAAAACGACGTAATTTTCTCACTCAAACCAATGCCGTAACAATCAATACCTGCTCCCAAGAGAGGATAACTCTGCAATACGCAAAGACAGAATAATGTCAATCTGAACATATTCTGTGAAGTCATGTTATTTGTTTTTCTATGTGAAAAGTACAAAAATATACCTGGTAAATGAAATTGGATAAAAATGCTGAAAAATTGATCAAGGTTTTACCTGACATAAGCATTTAATTATTATGCAGAATTAGTGACAAAACTGTAAATCTTTATATTTCAGTTTAACTTGTACAATTATTTTGATATACATGTATTAAAAACTATACTATTATTTTTAAAGGTTGAGAAGTCAAAGATTCCTCAGGATGAACTGAAGCGGAAATATCCTCAAATTGCCGGCTTCTTTTTTGTCAGCTCCTTCACAGGAGAGGTAAGTTAATAGGTATAAAATTCAAGGGAGACAATTGAAGAAGAGATAAGTTATTGTACATACTATCCAACCTAAATATGTGTTTAAAAATGCTGTTCTGTAAGTCAATAATTGATAACATTGTGATGACTGTTTTACATAGATTCAAATATACTGTAAGTTGGGATAGTTTCATCGCAGTTCAATTTCTGCATTTCTCACCCTCTGTTATGGGGGCAAAGGATGAGTGTCTATAAGGCCCTTTTTTTGAAACCCACTTTGTTGATGACGAGTGCACTAACCAATGTACCAACCGAACCAATCACGAGCGCCCTCAATGCAACAGATCATTCTTTTTAACCCTTTCACCACCGTAGACCATAATGAACTAATTCCCATAAATGCATGGTAGAGTCTACTAAAGTTATACCTAGGGGTGAAATGGTTAATTATGTTCTTATAAAGTGATACTGATTTTTTACGGTTTCAGGGTATTCAAGATTTGAAGACATTCCTCGTAAATTTGACCCTGCAGCAGAAGTACATGGGAGAAAGGATCCCAGAGGCCTGGCTGACACTAGAGCAAAGGGTCATTCAGTATGTACCTGTATTGACTGTAAGAAAATAATGTAAAGCTGGAATGCATGATGGACTGTTTAGGACAGATAACCATCTATAAGAAAACATTTGATTACCACCTTATTTTCAGCGACAGAACATGTTCAATGGTTCCAACTGTACTTCCAATGTAAGAGTGCCTCTTTAAGAAGTGAAACCTAATTCTACTCTGACACAGGCCAGCTTCAGCCAAATCCTGTAATATGCAGTAAAACTTAATTTTACTCTGACACAGGCCAGCTTCAACCAAATCCTGTAATATACAGTAAAACCCAATTTTACTCTGACACAGGGCAGCTTCAACCAAATCCTGTAATATACAGTGAAACCTTTTTTTACTCTGACACAGGTCAGCTTCAACCAAATCCTGTAATATACAGTAAAACCTAATCTTACTCTGACACAGGCCAGCTTCAACCAAATCCTGTAATATACAGTGAAACCTAATTTTACTCTGACACAGACCAGCTTTATCCAAATCCTATAATATACAGTGAAACCTTATTTTACTCTGACACAGGCCAGCTTCAACCAAATCCTGTAATATACAGTAAAACCTAATCTTACTCTGACACAGGCCAGCTTCAATCAAATCCCGTAATATACAGTAAAACTTAATTTTACTCTGACACAGGCCAGCTTCTACCAAATCCTGTAATATACAGTAAAACCTAATTTTCTGACACCTGATTAAAGCAACATCCTTTAACTTGCTATGAAACCTGACTTTATGGACACCTGCTTTTATTGACTTCTCCAACATATCCAGTAATATTCAACATGATCTGGCTAGCTTTAAATGTCCTACATTGTAGTTTAACCCTGATTAAGCTGAAACCTAATCCTGTAATTATCAAACTATATTATTTAGCCCACTTGGAACATGTAGCTCTAAAATCAGCATTTATTTTAATAACATTTTTAGCCAAATTTTTAATAAAGTCTTTTCTTTGTAGAAAAAGGAAAGAAGAGAAAATAGATTTGATGAAGTGGAAAGGGGTAGAGGATGTTGCTTCGCATTGTGGAATTGTGGATGGCCAAGAGGTATAAATGTCAAGATGAAAACTTCCTTTTAGGTGTCATTGATCTCCTTCTATACTTACTTTTAGTTTACATGCTTATATGTCAACACAAATCAATTTGGTGACAAGCAGAAAATGCACCAAGCATTGCCCTAAGATAAACAATTAATATCTATACAATTCTTATAATGGCCTTAAAAAATAAGGTCTGAAACATATTATTTCTGACAATGCTGTCAGTCAGAATTCAACATGGCAGCTAGCTATGTATAAAGGAGTTCAAATACAGTTCAACACTTTAGAACTTGTGACAAATGGTGATTGTTTAAAATCATTAATATAGAATTATTTTGATTTGAAGTATTTTGTATTTGTTGTCAAAAGTTGTTTTTTCCTTGATTTTTATTTTTGGTGTTAAACAGCTTGTACAAGCTGTGCATTTCCTTCATGACCTCGGGTCACTACAGTTCTTCAACACTGAATTCCTGCGTGGCTATGTCGTCATCTATCCCCAGTGGATTGTCGACGTCATGGCGTGTATTGTGACTGTCCATGCAGGACCCACACAGGTATTTTCAACCTTAACTTTGTTTGTAAAGTATGTCCATAAAATTCATTACATACTTAAATGAACATAATTCCAAAATATTAAATATATATATATTCTTTTAAATCACTTGAATATTGTATAAAAAATAATGCGTAGGCAAATACTCACTTGTATAACAATGGGATTATGAAATAAAATGCAAAAAAAAATCCAACAAATATTTTTCACATTGTGTTAACTTCCAAAGCATAGAGTTACCTCCCTTAGCATAGAGTCCTATTACTTTTTAATCACTTTAATTTGTTGAATACAAAATAATGCATAGGCATATACTTACTTGTATAAAATTGGGATTATGAAATAAAATGAAAAAGAATTTCCAACATTGATTATCTTCCTTTACATAATGTTAACTTCCTAAGCATAGAGTTACCTCCGGATCCCCTAGCATATATTTACCTACCTGGTATAGAGTTACCTCCCTTGGTATAGAGTTATCTCCCTTGTTATAGGATGGAAAGCTGTTCCATAAGGACATGGCTGAGATTTGGAAGGCATATCCTGAAGAATTCCACCCATGGCTGCTGCGACTCACGGAGGAGTTTGACTTGACATTTCCTCTGGTGGATGAGCCAGCTAATCTCGTCCCCTGTCTGTTGCCAAACACCGAACAGAAGGTATTCTTATTCATTCCTCTTTGCAAGGCACATATTCACACAAATAGTTTATGACTTCAGCATGTTTTGTAGATTAGCTTTACATATGTTCTACATGTTTCACTTTTATACCGATCAGTTATGTCGTTTTGTTTTTGTTTTTTTATTTTTTGTAATTTTCGTTTTATTATTGCTGGAAGTGGATATCCCTACAAGATTGATTGTTGGTTATCGTGTTTATGTAACTCTTGTTAGCATTGTAACATGGCGTCATAATTGGAAGATTGACCATTGAAATAGCATCCAGGATGTTACCCACTAGTGGGTAACCAAAACAATGTTCCAACTTCTAGCCGGTTGATCCAATGATGATGATTCAGGAGCCAGGAAACATATGGTGGCTGTGGACGATAAAAATATCCAAGATTTTAAAAAGTTCCAGGTGTGCTAGCTGTCATAGCTATTATAGTGACCTTTCAACCATATCATACAGTTATGATTACTCATTATCAAGGATTAATGTTTAAATGCATATTGTAAACATGAGATGAACTACAATGGTATAGATCATGTTTAGGAGTTATAAAACGAAAAACCCTGAACAGCCTTTTATGCCCCTGCCACAAAATGGGGGGGGGGGCAATATAATGTTGCCCATGTCCGTCGCATCCTGTCCTGTCGCGTCACCTACCGTCCCATCCATGAGCGGGGCATTTATGTCTTGCAGACATTTTCTAGTTTAAAATAATATTTTAACTCATTCACCCCTGAAATTTCTTGAATGGACTATTCCAACCTTTGAATTGGAAGAGTTCAAATGTGTCTTCAATAGTGAATGAGTTAAGAGCCTTATGTATTCAGTATCAGTAATGTCCCACCCTAGGGCTTCAGGTTTTGTTAGGATTACCACCAACAGAACTTAATTAAAACTTAAAAAGAAAATTTTAAGGCTGGGAATTTTATGGATAGACAAAGGGATTTTTTTCTGAGCCTGGCATCCATTAGACTTGTTTTCCTTAAAAAGTCATAATGAAAATATAATCATCATCAGTAAAGCTGAATTCACAAAAACAGGAATAATAATAATTTGAGGTTCTTATATACCGCTTTATCACAACCTAGTTTGTAGGTCGTCTCAAAGCGGTTCACAAATTATTATCCGTGGTTATAGGGCCTTTGCAACGAGCCAATATATTTTATCAACTTCCTGGGGAGCATACAGCCGGTGCTGCCATTTCGGCACTCACAGCTAGCATTCAACAATTCTAGCACTGCCCAACCACGTACTCATTTACAGCTGAGTAGACTGGAACAAGCGGAGTAAAGTATCTTGCATAAATATAAAATACAGTGCCATGCTGTGACTCGTATCCACAACCCTGCGGTCACGAGACCGGCATCCTACCACTAGACTACATGACAATATGCTATTTTATTTTCTGTTTTCAGTACAATTGGCCTGTTATTGAGGAAGGATCTAACATCAAGGAGGGAAAGATGATCTATAGCTTTGAGTACCTGCCTGCTGGTCTCTTCAACAGGGCCCAGGTGAGATAAGGCTATTTTTAAATGCTCTGTAAATCTTATATTCATAAAAGCAATGGAATAAAATACATTAAAGTTTAATCATTGCCACAATATGCAAATCAAAAAATTTATGAAAAGAAAGAAACAGTTTTAACATCACAGATTAATTTACATAGTAATGATTTACATGAATGTAATTTTACTATAGGTGAGACTGCATCAGTTTGCTGAGAATGGAATTCTTTGGAAGAAAGGCATGTTTCTAAAGAAGAATGACCACATCGCTGTGGTGCTTCAGGACAGGTAAGTGATCTCTTAATCTGAGGAGGCCAGCACTGAACACATAATCTCAAAGTAGGGGCTGGGATGGGGTTCTTACAGGACAATGATATAGCTTGCATATATTGGCAATTCTTCAGAACTGTGACAGATATGGGTGGGCTTATTACCATGTATGAGCTCTTTGCAGGATGAATCGTATAGCAGGCCCATGACTTCAAGCTGACTGGTCACATCAAAGTTTCTATCGGAATTCAAGGAACCAAAAAGAGTCTTGTCACCTCAACGTTTTAAGAGGAGTTCATGGATCTGGACCCCCTTAATATAAGAGACGGATCTCTTTTAGGCCTTGAATTCCTCTCAAAACTTTGAGGTGACTGGTCTCTTTTGGGTCTCTGAATTCTCTTTAAAATGTTTTAGGTGACCAGTATCTTTTGAGTCAATGAATTCCCCTTAAAACTTTGAGGTGACTGGTCTCTTTGGGTCCTTGAATTCCCCTTAACACTTTTTAGGTGACCAGTGTCTTTTCAGTCAATGAATTCCCCTCCAAATACTTTGGTTACTGATCTCTTTAGGTCAATTAATTGCTCTAGGTGCCTGGTCTCTTTTAGGTCAATGAATTGCTCTTAAAACTTTGAGGTGACTGGTCTCTTTTAGGTCAATGAATTGCTCTTAAAACATTGAGGTTCCTGGTCTATTTTAGGTCAATGAATTGCTCTAGGCGCCTGGTCTCTTATAGGTCAATGAATTGCTCTTAAAACTTTGAGGTGACTGGTCTCTTTTAGGTAAATGAATTGCTCTTAAAACTTTGAGGTGCCTGGTCTCTTTAGGTCAATTAATTGCTCTAGGTGCCTGGTCTCTTTTAGGTCAATTAATTGCTCTTAAAACTTTGAGGTGCCTGGTCTCTTTAGGTCAATTAATTGCTCTTAAAACTTTGAGGTGCCTGGTCTCTTTTAGGTCAATGAATTGCTCTTAAAACATTGAGGTGCCTGGTCTATTTTAGGTCAATGAATTGCTCTAGGTGCCTGGTCTCTTATAGGTCAATGAATTGCTCTTAAAACTTTGAGGTGCCTGGTCTCTTTAGGTCAATTAATTGCTCTTAAAACTTTTAGGTGACCAGTGTCTTTTGAGTCAATGAATTCCCCTCAAAATACTTTGGTTACTGATCTCTTTAGGTCAATGTATTGCTCTTAAAACGTTGAGGTGCCTGATCTCTTTTAGGTCAATGAAGTGCTCTTAAAACTTTGAGGTGCCTGATCTCTTTTAGGTCAACAAAGTGCTCTTAAAACTTTGAGGTGCCTGATCTCTTTTAGGTCAATGAATTGCTCTTAAAACTTTGAGGTGCCTGATCTCTTTTAGGTCAATGAAGTGCTCTTAAAACTTTTAGGTGCCTGATCTCTTTTAGGTCAATGTATTGCTCTTAAAACTTTGAGGTGCCTGATCTCTTTTAGGTCAATGAATTGCTCTTAAAACTTTGAGGTGCCTGATCTCTTTTAGGTCAATGAAGTGCTCTTTAAACTTTGAGGTGCCTGATCTCTTTAGGTCAATTAATTGCTCTAGGTGCCTGGTCTCTTTTAGGTCAATGAAGTGCTCTTAAAACTTTGAGGTGCCTGGTCTCTTTAGGTCAATTAATTGCTCTAGGTGCCTGGTCTCTTTTAGGTCAATGAATTGCTCTTAAAACTTTGAGGTGCCTGATCTCTTTTAGGTCAATGAATTGCTCTTAAAACATTGAGGTGCCTGGTCTCTTTTAGGTCAATGAATTGCTCTAGGTGCCTGGTCTCTTTTAGGTCAATGAATTGCTCTTAAAACTTTGAGGTGCCTGATCTCTTTTAGGTCAATGTATTGCTCTTAAAACATTGAGGTGATCAGTATCTATAAGGTCAATGAATTCCTTTTTAAAACTTTCAAGTTACTGGCCTCTTTTAGGTCAATGCATTCCTGTTTAGACTTTAAGCTGACTTAATCTGTCTCCTTTGGGTCCAGTAGAAACTTTGAGGATTGCCTATAATATGCTTTTGTTAAATGGCAAAGGATTACTAATGTAAAGTTGTATGAACTAGCTGTAACTTGTGTTTATATGTAAATTGTGATGATATATTTTTTTTTACTCAGTGCTGGTAGTGTCCTGGTCAAGGCCCAAGGGTTCCGTCCCGAGAACATAATCTTCCTGGTCCACGAAGTGTTCGAGACGCTGATTACAGATGCCTATAGTGGAGTCCAGTATGACTTTCGCATCCCTTGTATGGAGTGTATGAACATGGTGAGCTGATTGGTTGCTGGCTTCAGAATATGTGATTCACACAATATTTGATTAACTCCTTCAAAAAGACGCAAACCTTGAAAAGCCCCTTGCACTACGTACTTGTGATGCCAAATTAGCCTTCGGAATCTTTGAAATATCTGATGGAAGCCTTCGAAAAAACGTAGTTTTGAGTAGTAGTTTGCATATATAATGCAAACCTCAATGATAAAAACCTTGAATTTGTGATTGATTTAGCATTAATATCCCTTGAATTTCTGTTGAAAGCCTTGAAAATAAAACATTGACAATTATTTTTAATGATTGTTGGTATAGATATATCTATATATATAACACAAGAGACTATAGAAATGGCACAATTATTGTTACAAAAGCATTAGTGGTACATTGTATAATGTTTCCTGATATTTTGTCTTGCCACCACAAAGTAGCGGAAGCGAAACTAAGGTGTTGCTTTTCAGGCGACGGTGTCAATATTAAGTTTTTGCGTTTAAATAAGTTTCACTGAAAGTATAAGTGCTTAAGACCAACCAAACTTGGACCATAGATGAATCTTAGGTAGTACATCTCAACCCATGCATCAAATGCTGTATGCGGCCTACCTTTTATGGTCCATTGACTTTGTCAGCATCTCCATCAACATTAAGTTTTTGTGTTTATGTTAGTTTCTCTGATATGTGCATTGATGGTCAATGATGTACATTATCAATATACACATATACACGATTCAATAGTTGAAACTTTATTTATTTTTCAACAATTATGAAACAAAATCTATAAACTTGTATTATAATCATGCTTTTTGACCCAAATGGTAGCCCCGGAGTACTGTAAACTCATTAGTTTGGGGCGATGACCCCTTACATATACCTTTTCATATTCGATCCGGAAATCAAACCCTGGCAATCTTGGTTAAAAGGGAATGCATCACTCATCATACTGTCATATATTTCCCCATCCCAAGTCCTAATTATCATCTTTTACATGCATTAAGAAACAACAAGTTATCTTAAATATTACTAAAAAAACGCATTGGTGAAAAATGTTGATGAAATTTTGGAAAAGACTTCATTTCATCATGACCTTATAGCAATAATTTTTAATTGCATATGTTTAATTTATCCTGGGAAAATTTTTGTCCAGCCATTGTACATGACGTTGTGAAGGAATGCTAGACTTAATTATTGACGACTTTTCTCTAACAGCATCTCAGCGAGCCGAGTATGTTTTCCGCAACCAAGATACATCGAGCGGCCGAGCTTAAGGCACCGTTCCTGCAGTGCGACAATCTCTTTCATGTCTTGTCCATCTCAGAACTACAGAGTAAGTACATTTAGGCCAAACAAAAATATGTATGTTTCAGGTACCCCCACCAACCCTTTAACTTTTTACCTCTGACCTAACAATTTTATCTCACTCGAATACACTCCGTCCAGTGTTGGGATACCTTATCCTCCGGATGCAAAGAAATTGATGGACAAACAAACAAGGCAATTATATATAAATTCTCTCTACTTCATAGGCAGGTATCGAAACCATTTTTAAATACCACATTGTTATTCAAAAGATCTAAAAAAATGTTTGATACTTTTTGTAATGTTTTAAATCAGCCCCAATCCCTCAAAAAAAAGTATAAAAATAAATCCCAACCTGCCTACCCTCTTTTTCTCAGTCATGTTACCCGAAACATACCTTTTTTGGCCTAGAATAATTAAACATCAATCATTATTTTTAATAATAGGCATCTGAGTGTAACACATTTAACTCATATATGTCCGTCCTGTCTTCTTCCAATTCAGTGTCAACACTTCTTGAATACCTTAATATCTGAATGGAATTGGATCAGACTTCATACAAATCTCAAGTATAAGAATACCCTAATTGAGTTCATATTTTAGACTTCAAAGGTCAAGGCCAAGGTCAAAATTATTCTTTTTAGAAATTTGGCAAACAGTGACACTAATTTGCATGGAAATAGGAAAAATTATGTCTTACAGACATTTTGTAGTTTTACTTGAATCTGCATCTGAAAATACAATGCATAGTATGATCCTGTCTTAAAAACCAGACACAGAATTAGCAGAAAACCTGTATTAGACAGATATATGTGTAGATGACAGTAATTTTTAAACTTCATCTGAAAAAAAAATTAAAAAAAAAATCTTACCTTCTTGTTTCATTTTTTCATCATTTCGTCATTGTTTGTCTTCTTAAAATTATCTTTTGAACTTCAAAATAGTAAATAATTGTGCATTTAGTTTGGTTATTTGATCTTTTTAATAGATGCCCTGCCCCCAGACAGAAATGTTGACCTTGACAATCACTTGCGTCGAAGTGTCCAGGAGCTCCAAGACCTTGGAGAAGGAGTCAAAGTCAACATGCTTTTCTGCTACAGCAAGAGAAACATCCCGTCCCTGCAGGACGAGGGCAAATGTGTCCATCCGGGGACCATCATGGAAGACTTGAGAGCCGCTGGATATAATGTGTAAGTTTGATCAAGCAACTCGGTGTAAGATATAGGACAGGTCCAGTATTTATGGATGGGATAATTTTCCTGAGTATGCATAAATCCTAATATATATCTTGATGATGACACAGGTCCAGTATAAAAAAAAAAATCTATCAGACCAAAAATAGGTTATGGATAGACTTTTAAATGCATTCTAAATTAAAGATTCACAGGGGCTAAAAAGTTTTAAAAATTTCTGGCAAGTTTTTCTTAAGAACTACAAGGCCTGGAGTCATGATATTTGGCATAAAACTTAATTTTAGCCTTTAAAAAAACCTGATTTTAAATATCGGGATCCACACAACATTAGACTAAGTCTTTGCGTCCCCTCAAGGTTGAATCTGTGGCTTATTGATGCTAATATATTTTTATCACATAATGTACTGTTATCCAGTGAACATACCCATGTCATATCTTTTTGCGTATTAACCCATGTAATATGACCTATGCAGCCCTGTGATTGGTTGTAAGTTTTAATTGTTTCGATTGTGACTTCACGCCTTGGACAAGTACATGACGTCACAGACTTACGCACTGGAGTCAAAATGGCGGCTCATTTTACATTTCAAGGCCAATGGCTCGCTAAATTGAAAAATTCTAAGACTTGTTTCATAAATCTCATATGAAATGGATTCTCATGTAAGATCCTATATATATTATCTATCTTCCATCATTGCTGTTAAATAGAAATAGTTGTTTTCATTTTCTTGTGTTAAAGAGGGCATTTATATATTCATTTAATACATGTTTAGGTGTTGCTTGGAAATATGAAGCCCACTGAAATAAGACCGGTAATTTGAAGCTGAACCCTTGTTATTACCTCCATAATACCAGTTTAGTTAATAATATGGTACAAGTATCAGTAAGTGTTTGTGTCTATTTTCAGGGCTTTCTGTGATAATCCGGAGACTGCGGACATGTCAGCACTTACTCTCACCATGAAATCAGCAAAGGTTTGTGATTGATTTTAAAGTTAAATTCAGTCATTTTAAGTGAATTTATCGATAAAGGATCTATGAAGATCCTCTTTACGGGACTCAAAATCATAACACTGAAATATTGAACAATATAGTTGAATGTGACTTTTCCTGGATCATTAATGTATCTCAGATCTATAATTATATCTATTAGGTGTTCCAGGTTCTCCCAATCAAGTGTTAACAGTCAATGCTAATACCATTTTCCAGAAGATTGTTCCATATTCTTACAATTTGATGCTCAACAAGTTTGGTTGTTCTTTTAGTCAGGAAAGATTAGCTTGTTAATTACCCCGTAACGGAGGTCGATCAGCCATAAGCTTGTTAATTACCCCGTAACGGAGGTCGATCAGCCATAAGCTTGTTAATTACCCCGTAACGGAGGTCGATCAGCCATAAGCTTGCGCAAACTGATCAGGTGCTATTCAAATGCCACATGTGCTTTTGTTTACAAACATACCAGACTTACTGTCGGTGGAGTTGTGACTGAAATAATAGGATGGGAGAAAGTAATCATCCCTGCATTGAGGTAGTCCAAATTATTCTAACGTTTTATCGACTTTTTTCATATCTGTCTGTCTTTAATCGACGACAGACCGATATGAAAAAGTCGATAAAGCGTCAGAATAATTCGGACTAGCCTTGAGGGTGTAACATAGAAATCTCCAACTATAACCATTTCAAAGACTAAATAGACTATACAGCCTTAAGTATCATCCCTGAGGTTGGAGATTTGTTGTCACACCATCAAGGTATAGGAGAAGATTATATTAGTCAATTCCAGATGTACAGTAAGCAAACTCAGGAAATCTATCTCATCCATAAATGCTGACACAAATGACTTGACCTTAAGGACTTGAAATCTAGTGTTCAATTTTTTTTTTACTGTATGTTTTTGTTTTCTGATTCTGAAACTGATAATGCTTTGTCTTGATAAATTTCATAAGCTTAATCATGCCACCAAATATGAGCTGTTTATGTCAAAGTGCTTTCAGAGACTTCTTCAAATATATTTTTTCGATATGTTATAGGTGGTTTTGATTGGAATGTCCGATGAACTGTGTGAAACAGAGGCCTGTCGCAACATCATTATCTTTGTGAAGGAAACCCTGCGTAAACCCATTGTGCTTGTAGCTCTCGGCAAAGGGCTGAAGTGGAAGGATTCAAACATTTACATCACCTTGAATGATGAGGTAATGGTTATTGAAAGCTAGCTTTTAAATTAAAAAATATCTAATAATAATGAACCATATTTACTTTACAACAATTATGAAACAAGTTCTATCAACTTAAATTAATGTTGGCCTAGATGTTAGCGTTGGGGAGGGGGGGGAGAGTCTTATATTAGATGAAACCAGGATACCTGGATAAAACTCACATTGTAGGGCAGCTGACCCTATTCCTTTCACCTCTAATTGGGGAATTGAACCAAGTTATTGCTGTTGAAATTAAAATTTGTCAAATCTGCTAAATAAATAGTATGAAGGAAAAGAATTCTTAATACGTGAAAACTTTAGCCCTTTTTAAAGGTTTTAAAACTCATTTTCATGCACATCGGAGTGGCCTCGCTGGCCAAGTGGTTAAAGCATCTGACATTCTGCTATCATTAGCCCTCCACCACTGAATCGCTAGTTCGAGGCCTACGTGGGGCAGTCGCCAGATACTGGCCGTATGTCGGTAGTTTTTCTCCAGGAACTCCGGCTTTCCTCTACCACCAAATCCTGTCACGTCCTTAAATGACCATAGTTGTTGATAGGACGTAAACCACAAACAAACCAAACCTAACAATTAAAGCATGCACATCTGTTCTGTTTCTAGATGTAAGTAGTCGTAGAAAATATTTGAACCATTTTGTTATGACTTTCAATTTAACAGGTATACATAAAAATGACGGACCCAAAACTCTACCAAAACAAGTTTGCTGAATTGAAAGAAGCCATACAGAGGAAAGTCCTTAAAAAGGCAGTGGTATGTATTCAAAGCCACAGATTTTTAGTTCCAGTAGCAGATTCATTAAAGCAAATACTAAAAGTGGTTTTGTTTGTACATTTTCGGTATATTCACATGTGCAATTATTAGAATTACATTCACATGAAAATTATTGCAAGCATATCGTACAAAAAAAATAGTAGCAGAAAAATATGGATTTGCATTGAGTTATTCATTCAAAATGACACAAAGCCTTGGTGTCAAGCGTGACATCGTTAGAACAATTCTATTTCAAAATACGTTACCACAGTCATTATAATGCATATTTCAACCCTACTTGGCTCTTTACATATGTAAAATAAAGATTTTTTCCCCCCTGGAGAACCCCTGGAGAAATCCACCAATCAGACGGCAGTATTCACACACGTGATCAGAAACGAAGCCATGCTTCCCACTTCATAATTCCTTCAGCCTTCCGTGTTAATGGACGTGTTACTGGTTCATACTACGCTCTTTGGGGTTACAACTGCTACTGGCGTTTTTTGTCCTGAGATAATACTGTATCCCTTATATACTATTACTTATTTTTGTTTTAATTTGAGCATTTTGCTAAATGTTGCGCCGCTTTGCGACCAGGCTCCGGCCACGTGTTCGGGTTGTTTACGTTTTCGTTGAGATGGAGACTCCTCCTTCTCAAAGGCTCTGTCCCGGGGGTCATTTTTTTGAGGCTTCCGACCCCCACCCTTCCTGTCTGAGCTGTCGGTCTTGCTCTCTGGAGCAGCCCTGCAACATTTGCCATCCCTGGCAGCCGACACCTGTCGGTGGTTCTCCCCGCCCGTGTGGGCGTGCAGGTAAGTCGGGTAGCAGGGGTAGGGGTGGGGTGAGGGCTAAGGCTAAGCCTAAGTCCTCGGATAATACCAGGGGGAATTCAACCTCTATTGGCGAGTCTTCCCTGGGGTTTGTTTCTGCAGGTTCGGCCCGTACTGGGGCCGTTGTTTAGCAGTTTGTTTCATTGGACCCGGACCTTTCTCTCATCCCCCCTTCTGTTTTGTCGGTCACCACGGTGGCTAGGGGACAAGGGGGCGGCCTTCTCTCCCCATTTGTGTTGGGAGGCAGGTGGCCCAACATTCCATTTGTAATGTTAAACAGGCCAGCCATGTTGTGTCTGCGGACGCTTCTTTCGGTAGCCTCCTGCCGGTCCGCTCCACTCCTGAGGGTGTTGTTGTCTGAGACCGGCCCCCAGCAGTTTTGTCTGCTCCCGGGGTTCCCTGCATCCCTGATGTAGCCCCTGGCATGGTGATAGCGTCTAGCATGCCGTCCACCACTGTGCAGCAATTGCTGCCCGGTCTGGTGGTTAGTGATGCCTTGGCCTCTCTAGCCTCAATTTTACAGTGGTGTGAGCACTGGTGTAAAACCTATGCTCCCAGCTCTATTCCTTGTGCCTCCTCCCCAGGTTTCCTATGGTAGTTGCAGCGCGGCTGCGTTTCGCTTTGCCGGTGCACGCTGCTACCCTGGTGGGGCTGGTTTTACTGGTCCTACAGGTTTTGGCCCTGCTGTATGTCAGTCTGGGTGGAGTTGGTCAGGTCAGCCAGGTGTGGCTTATGGCGGCGGGTGTGTAGGTGGCACTAGGTTCCCTACCCTGCCCCCCCCCCTCCCAAACCGGTCCTGCCTCCAGTTTCGGGCATCCGGTTTGTGGCTCTGTTCCAGGGCCCTCCCTGGTTTATCCCACCTATTCGCAGGGTGGGAATGGAGCGCATTGGGGTCAACAGGCTCCTTTTTATGCGGCGCCCCAACCACCGACCGCCTATGGGCAGTCTTGGGGTTTCTCCCATCAGGGGGCTTTTCCGTGCGCTCCGCCTCCACCCCAGGGTGGTATGCGGTTCCAGCCTGGATACCCACCTCCATCCGCCACCGAGCCGTTCTCATATGCGTTCGCGCTCCCGACCAGCTTCTGCTGCCGGTTCTGTCAGGCAGAGACCGCGCGATGCTAAGGCTGCTGGTTGTGCTGGGTTGTCTCGAGCTCCTATTTTGGAGTTCAAGTCTACCAGTAACTTCCGGTGTCCTGCGTCGACACCTATCTTGCAGCAGGTTCCAGGGTCTCTTGATCCTGCTCCTGCTTGCTCTCGGGAACTATCGCTTACTCCGATAGTTTCTTCGGGTAGGTCACAGTCTCTCCCCTCCTCGCACCCCTCCCCTGAGGGTTATGTTGATGGAGGTGGATTTGGCGGGTGCCTCTCCTGGTGATGAGAGGGATGTTCTTCGGGGCTCTCCCGGTTGCTCCAATTTCATGGAGACTCGGGATGGGGATAGAGTCGGCAATTTTTCTGACTCTGACTTGGAGTCGTTGGAATCGTCTGGGTTGGACTTGGAAGGCCCTTCTGATGTTTCCCAATCCCGGCCCCGAGATGCTGATTTGTTGCCTCCAGAGGTTTCTGCTTTGTTTCACACTCTACATGCGGAAGTTATGAAGCTTCTGGGGGATGGGGTTTGCCCACTCCCTTCCACGGATTCGGCCGTCCCGGAGCGCGGTTTGCCCCTTCAGAGCATGTTGCCTCCCCTAGCATCTGCCTCCTCGGCCTCTGCTAGGTCTCTTGTGGAGGGACGAAGCTCAGGTCAACGCATTGTTAAAGCAGAAGGTGAGCAAGGCTCGCAAGCTTTTTTCCATTCTGCTTTACAGGTCGTGGTTGCTGATATCACAGATTTAGCTGCAGATACGTACCGCATCCATGACCTACTCTTAGCCCCTAATTCTGTTTCCCTTGAGAGGGATCTGGATAAGTGGCCGAGATGCTGTGTTGACCAGGTTGTGATGGGGCCTAGAGAGCACTCCAAGTTGGAGCATCTTCTTAGGCTGGCTCTCCATGTTCTGTCCTATGCAGACTGGTTTACTTCTGCGTTGCTTGCTGCGAGTTGCAAGTCGGTGGAGCAGCTCCCCACCAAGGTTGGACTGATGGAGCGCCTTAGCCAGGCAATTTGCAAGGCACATCTTGATGCGATGGCCTTACTGTCAGCGGCCATGTCACACCTTGTTGTTGCCCGCCAGTCAGCGATTCCTATCGGGCTACCCTTTTGGAGGCTCCCTTGACTGGCGAGGGGTTCCCATAGGGGTCGTGGGAAAGCGAAATGTTCCAGAGGTAGGAAGGGTTCCTGACTCTTCCTTGCCCTTGGTAACTCCTTGTCCACTGTCTGTCGCGGCTTCCATGCACTTAAGCGCCGGAGGCTCCGCTGGTGTGGTTTGGGAAGGGCTAGATTGGCCTTCTGGACTTGCCAGTCGGCGGTCGGCTGTCCAATTTCGTCCCTCAGTGGAAGGAAATCACATCAGACAGTTGGGCCCTTGGGGTTGTGTCCAAGGGTCTCTGCATCCTGCTTCTTCGGGATCCTCCTCTGGCGCGAGAGCCCATCGTTTTCCCTTCTCCTTCCGATCCGGGAAAGGTGGACGCTCTCAGGTCAGAGGTTCAGGCCATGATCGCGAAGGGCGCGAACAAGGAACTTACACCGGACCGGTGGTCTACAGGGTTTTACTCCCGGGTCTTCCTCGTGAAGAAGAAGTCCGGTGCCTGGAGGCCTATTATCAACCTCAGTACGTTCAACACGTACGTCGATTCCCTGCACTTCCAGATGGAAATGCCACGAAGCATCATTGTGTCCGTGCGTCCAGGGATGTGGGCTACGTCCATCAATCTGAAGGATGCTTACTTTCACATCCCTGTCAGGAGGTCGGCCAGGAAGTTCCTCAGGTTCACTTACGAGCAGAAGGTTTACCAGTTTCGCGCTATGCCTTTCGACTTCACTACGGCCCCCAAGTTGTTGCAGGTGGTGGTGGGGCACCTCCACAGTCTCGGGGCATATGCACACATCTACTTGGACGACTCTCGTTGCTGCAAGTGGATCCAGTTATCCTGTCCCGGAGCACAAGGTCGGTTCTTGGCGTTCTGTGCCGCCTAGGGTTCATCCCTTCCAGGGAGAAGTCAGAGGTTCTCCCCTCCCAGGATTTTGTTTTCCTCGGTTATCAGTTCAGAACCAGCTTCCAAGTTCAAGAAGGCCTCTCTGTTGGTATCCGTTCTGGTCAGCGGGGAGCGGATTCAGGTTCGATGGTTCCTTCGGTTCCTCTGTTACCTGAATTCACTGGCGGATGTGGTTTCTTTGGGTCGGCTTCACATCCGCCCGCTCCAGCTGTTCCTTCTGTAAGTTTAGTCTCCGGTGTCTCGGCAGTGGGATGTGTACATTCCTCTGCTGGAGTCGGTGAAGGAATCAGCTCAGTGGTGGACTCTCGAGAGCATTGTCTTGGCAGGAGTTCCTCTGGTTCGAGCATCTCCTTCTATGAGCCTTTACACCGACGCGTCCATGACCGGATGGGGTGCATACCTTTCCGGTCAGACATCAGCGGGGGTGTGGTCGGGGGAGCAGCTTTCAGAACACATCAATGTTCTGGAGATGTGGGCTGTTCTGTTGGCCCTTTGGGGCCTCCGACCTCACGGTGAGGCACCTTCCAGGTCGTCTAAATGTTCTGGCCGAAACTCTGTCACGGTCTCGGAGCCCGGTTCTCACCGAATGGACCCTCAAGCGTTCGGTGTTCCGGTCTATTTGCCTGGTTTGCGACAGACCCCATGTGGATCTGTTTGCCACGGCCCTGAACTTTCGACTCCCTACGTTTGTGTCTGAGTGTTGGAGAAGTTTCTTCTACACCCTTGTACTGTGTTGCTGGTTGCACTGCTTTGGCCTTGAAAACCTTGGTTTCCTCTATTGCTTCGGCTTTCTGTGGACTTCCCACGCAGCAACCGAGGTCCCGGCAGTTCTACTTGGGACCAGAACGGCTCCACCTTCACGGTTGGATGCTATCTCGGGAAGGCTCACTCAGACGGGCTTTTCTCGAGAAGTTGCAACTCGCATCGCAGGATCACTTAGACCTTTGTCTTCCGCCGTCTACCAATCTTGATGGTCCGCCTTCGGTGATTGGTGTGTCGGACGGTCGATTGATCCAGTCTCTGTCTCTGTTCCTATTGTAGCCAACTTTCTTTTGTCTCTGTTCCAGGACAAAGGTCTGTCTCCTGGAACTATTGCAGGCTATTGTTCAACCATTGCTAGTGTGCTGGCTTTCTATGGTAGCAAGTCTGTGGGCTCGGACGCTTCATTGTCTGCTCTCATTAGGGGCTTTTACATTGAGAAGCCAATTGGTCCCTTGGTGGAATTTAGCACTTGTGCTAGATTCCTTGTTGAGGGCGCCATTCGAGCCCCTCCAGTCGACGGATCGGAAGTTTCTTACTTTCAAGACTGTGTTCTTGATAGCCTTTGCTTCCGGTCGCCGCAGAAGCGAGATTCATGCTTTCAGCAGATCTCCTTCTTGCCTTCGTTTTTCGGCTGGCCATTCTTTTGGTCTCAGTGACAACTGATCCTTCCTTTATAGCTAAGAACCAGGTTCCCGGTTTCACTCCAGGGCTTGTGGTTATCCCTTCTTTGGCTTCAACTCTGAATGGGGATTGTCCTGATCGCCTGCTCTGCCCAGTTCGGGGGAACAGTCCTTGCGGGTGTCGGGGGTTTAGGGCTCATGAGGTTCGCGCTTTAGCTACTTTGTGGGCCTTATTTAATGGTTCTTCTTATGCTGAGGTCATGACAGCTGCTGTTTGGAGGGGTCATTCTATGTTCACGGAGTTCTATCTCCGATCTTTGTCGGGACAGTCTGACGGGTTGTATTCTATGGGCCCTCTTGTGGCTGCCCAGTCCGTTGTCTGTCCTCCATCTTCTTTTGCATGAGCCTCATTATGTCTTCTTCCGCGTGATCCGGAACGCTGGTTGTAATCAGGCTCTGCGTCACAAAAGAAAAGATATTATGAATTTTCCTCTGGGGGTATGGGTCCTATTGTTGGAACCCTTCATCGTCCACGGAGACACCACTGCGGTAAGTCGAATTCGCATTATAATGACTGTGGTAATGTATTTTGAAATAGTATTGAGGTTTCTCTTGTGAAACCAATATCTGTTATAAATACTTACCACAGTCATAAGGTGAGTTCCCTCCCATCCTCCCCTTGTCTCCTTGGCTCTCAGTTTTTTGGGCTTTGGAATTATGAAGTGGGAAGCATGGCTTCGTGTCTGATCACGTGCGTGAATACTGCTGTCTGATTGTTAGATTTCTCCAGGGGTTCTCCAGGGGGGGAAAATTCTTTATTTTACGTATGTAAAGAGCCAAGTAGGGTTGAAATATGCATTATAATGACTGTGGTAAGTATAATAGAAATTGGTTTCACAATAGAAACCTCAAAATGGGCATCAAAGAATACGTTAGTATAAATCCCACAGTTTTGCTGATGTGTCCAATCACTTATAATGTTGACAATAATGCATCTTCACACAGCCTTAGCTGCTGCAAGGAGACAAAACCAAAAATAGTAAAAAAGGAAAAATAGATCGACTTTCATCACTGAATGTTCTGTCACAGGTTGAAGACCAACCAGCATGTTTTGTGAGCTACTGCTGGTCAAACTCCCATGATGCAATTAGCAAGGGAAGTCGCAAGAAGGAAGGCGCACTCGGCTATGGTGATCCAAGAAAAGTCAAGAACTACTTAGAAAGCAAAGGCATCCCCTGTTGGCTGGATATAGAAAGAGTTGGAGGGGTGAGATTAAGCTTCATGATATTTGAGGATCCGAAAAACTATAACTACGACTAGAAAATAGTTTTGATTTTATCATTTTTGAAGAAAAAAATCATACCTTGCAGGTCTTTTATGAAATTTACACAAAATTATAATTATCAACAGTGTTCCCAGAGTAAAACAACAATGTTGCCAACCGGGGTTCGAACCCTAGACCTCAAATAAAAAAGCCTTCAACATATTATTTGTGTTCTGTGGTTCAGAAAAAAAATTGATACAGTATTTATTTTAGCAAGTACATTTGTAAATTAAAAAACAATTTATATAGAAAAACAATTGAAAATCTGACTCAAGGAGTCCAGCTAATTCCTGCAACATATATTTGATAGTACTGACATTCCTTAAATGCGAAGGCTCATTAAGCAATCAGATCATAAAATGTGCTATTCCCTCAGTAATTGACCTGCTGTTTCTCATGGTGGATGACTGGATAAGTAGTATTATGCGTATTTTTGTTGGACAGGGTGGCTTGTTCGAGGACATTGCTGGCGGTTTGAGGAAAGCTCAGGTTGTTGTGGCGTGTGTGTCCAATGAGGTAATTTAATCACAAGTCATAATGGATACAGCTTGCTTACATAGGCATCCGATCGCAAACTTAAGGATAAAAACCTGCAAAATTACATTACCTACATACTCCTCCTTACATTGAATAATGGTTATCCTTATTGTACAAACGATTTTTCTTACTAAAGTGAAAACAAATATAAATTATAAGTTCATGTTTGGTAAGTTACTCTTTTATGTATTTATGGACTTTAAATTTTCAGTACGCCAATTCAAATAACTGTCAGATGGAGTTCCGCTTTGCTTTGTGCCAGCTCCGCCTGCCGATCATACTTGCAGTGGTTGGCACAGGTTACCAGTGGGAGAGGTCAGAGGTCAGTAAATAAATGATGTGTAAATGATGCAGATCTGAGGTCATGGGATAAGATTAATGTTCACAAAGGTCATAGGTCATTGAATAAACTGTGTATTGGTGAAGGTCAGAGGTGACAGTGAATAAAATGACAATGTAGGTCAAAGGTCATTGCATAAATTGTATATGAGTGCAAGTTCTAGGTCATTGTAAAAACTCTGACCTATGCTATTGAAAGTTAGAGGTCATGGTATAATCTGTACATTACTAAATGTTAGAGTCAATAAAAAATATGCTAATGAAGGTCAGAGGTCATTGAATAAACCGTATGTTAGTGAAAGGTTATTTGATAAATTTTATGTTAAAAATGAAGGTCAGGGTCAAGGAATAAATTGCATGTTAATAAGTGAAGTTCAAATACGATTTTAATTTGTTGAAACTTAATAAATAAGCATGAATGATGAGGGAAATTCTTGCATAACTATATATAATACAGCCTTACTGTGGTCTGATCTGTCAGTGTCTGCATTTTAATCCCACAAGATAACTTGCTTAAATATAGTTTGATTTTGAGGAAGATCGATTGATCCCCATATAAAAAAACAAAGGCTAAGGGTCAGTTCAAACTTGAGCAAAATATGTGCATAATTAATAAGCATACTGTGCTCTCATTGTTTAGCGGTTCAACACAATAATCTAATTAAATATGACCAGATTCTGATGAAATGTGTCCATTATATTATATAAGAAAAATGTGCATGCTTCAGTCTTAAATGAGGGAGCTAAGTGATACAATTTTTATTCAATGAAATCTAGAGATTCTTTCTTGTTTTGGTCAGATTGGAATGCTTGCTGTTGGACACCAGAGTGTAAAAGTGAACTTCCAGCATGAAACTGGTGATGCGTTTGATGCACTACTTAAGGAGGTCAAAGCTAAGATCAAGGTCAATACTGACGAGGACGAGAGCAAGAATGGAAAAGACCAACAGAAAGTTGCATTCCAGGTACAGTAGATTCAGCTTAAGGATCCCCGCACCACTGCCAGGAACTGTGACTACACATTTGAAACTGACTTTTCTGGAATAACCATACATATAAGCTTCTTGAAATCATTTCTAAAAAGAAAACTATACGTTGCAGGACTTTTATAAAAAAAAGTATAATATATAGATGAAATAAAACTAAAAAAAATATATAATCAAAAGAATTGTGTTATATCCGCAAGGAAAATTATGTAATAATAATAATAATAATTATATACAACATTTGGTATGGCGCTCTATATAGCTAAAATAAGCCACTTTAAAGTGCTTTACAGTACAAAGATATACAATTTAATATACGATCAATACAATTAGCTTATACATTAATCAATACAGTTTTGAGGAATTCGCAGAGGCTGCCTCATCAGGCGCTAACTACGTACTAGTCCTATGCCACCTGGCTGATATCTCCCTATGTGTGTGTGCTTGAGATGTATGTAGGAAATCAAAATTTATGGAATTCTCTAGTTATTGTCCGCTTAGGGACAGAGATCCTGAATCTGTAATTTATGCTGCAGGAGGTTCTCGAGTTGTCACAACGACAGTTCTTGCGCCATCTTGTGGGCTACGCCGATTCCATGTACAGTGGCCATTACCCACGACTCATCGTTCTGGACTTGGTGGAGGAAGAAATACAACCAGCGGAGGAGAAAAAGGTTGAAGTAGTGATGACTGATGAAGAGAGGAAGGCTGCTGAGGCTGAGAATAAGGCGAAACATGCCGAGACACTGAATGCCAAGATGAAGCAGGCTTTGAAGAACATCAAGGACAAAGATGGAAAGGAAAAGTCTGAAGCTGAGGTTTGTTTGATTGCTTCCCACTGTTACTGGGGAATATAGGTCTTCGCTCCGTCCTCAATTTGTCCGTCAATCAGTCAGTCATTCTGTCCGTCGTTTCTTTAGTTCATCACATTGTCTGGAACATATCAATGTTTTCCGACTCTCACCTACCATTGCCAAATTTTGTATCTAAATACCAGTTGGGGTGGCAGGGGGTTGCATACTTAAGTGAGGTATTGTGTCTATGTGTATACACAGAGTTACTTCCCTTTGTTCAACTTTCTTCACTTTGTTTGAGGCATATATCTTATATTATCATACCTCATCTTATAACAGCCTGTCTGATTGGATGATACTGGTGACGTGATGGGGTAATAAAACATCATGTCACCCTCACACGCTCAATTTTCCCTAATCAAATTACCTTTTTTTGGAGCATCTCTAGAAAAATCGGCAAGAGCCACCACAACCTAGTTTATCAACCTGATCATTTCTACTATTGTGTTATTGTTTTTTATTTATTCATTTATTTGATAAAATATTTATTTCCCTTGGGATGAAATCACGATTCTTTGTTACTCCTCGATTAATCATGTTTCACTTGGGCTTCGCTTTACTGTATTTATAACTGTCACCCACCCTTTGCTTGCAGATCGATATATCTGTCAAGTTGTATTGCCTACCATTCAGAAAGCTAATAGGATAGGGAGATACAAAAATTTAAATATTTTATCTTCCATTATTTGCCTAATTTCCAACGTTAGTATGGTCATAAACACGCCGGAAGGTCCGACTCTACAGGCCAAACTGCAGACGGTAGACAGGGAATTTTACTACTGAGTATTAGTGTAAAGGTCTTCGATTTTACATGCTTGTACTGTTTCATTTAGTGATCGATAATTTGAAATTTCAGTTAATTCATAATTTTTACCACTAGTTACTATTTTCATTACTCTATTAATTATTTGAATAAAATAAACAGTTTAGGAATTGTGTTTTACTATTTAATGAGACGAGACCAAATATCACCATTGTTTTGTCATAACAACAGCTATGCTATACTGCTCTTAAGTATTTGGCCTTGTGTCAATGTACATGTACACCATCATAGGACTCAAATGAAATACATGTAGTTTGTCTGTCTCAATTTTAGAAAAAAGAAGAAGAGGAAGAAGATGAAGAGGAGGAAGAAGAGGAGGAAAATACGAAGTGGAAATCCAAATATTGTTACCGGCTACTTTGCGAACATGAGGAGGTGGGTTGGAAGTTTGGATAGCTATACTTCACCTGTTATTTAAGTGGAAACAAGGCATACAATCTAGTTTCACTATGTATTACTGGCAGATTCTACTTTCTTCATATTATTTTCTAGTAAAACAAAATTTGTCAAAATTATTTTCTTTGTTTTATTTTACAATAATTATAACATATGCATGTGTAATAAAATGGTGAGCTCCATTTTTCTTAAATATGAATATTTTATACATAAAGTTATAATAATTTGGATTAATTACTTCATATTGCATCCTGGATTACAGTTAGGGAATTTTCCTCACAAAAGTGGAAATAAGTACTACTTCTGAGGGTAGTTCCCAATGTAGAGTTATATTTCCCTAAAACATGATTATTTTTTTTTTTGTTAAATTTCCCCAATTCACTTAATTAAATTTCCCCTTTTCTCTGTAACTTTCCCTATAACCTGTTAAATATACCCCCAGACACAACCCTATTCGTAGTCACCAACATTCATCCTTACTGACCACCTATTTATCTAAATTTAAAGCTATTGGTTCTTAGTAGTTCTTAGTAGTTCCAAGAAACTATTCCAGCAGATACGTTCCAGCAAAAATAGAGGAACTATAACTTATATCGTTAATAAGGGCTTGAAAATTAAATGACTGATGCGATCTGGTGTATTACAGGGCTGGCATACTGTAGACTTAACCATCCCTTCCCCAGAACATGAAGGCAAGGAGGAAGAGGAGCAATGGCTGGCCTCAATGGCCCCTTACATGGCACGGATGTTTGCCATCCTCAAATACTCGAGCCTAAACATGGCCAGTCTGAACACCCCGGAAGGTCAGACTCTACAGGCCAAACTGCAGACGGTAGGCAGAACATTTTACTACTGAGTATTAGTGTAAATGTCTTCAATTTTACATGTTTGTACTGTTTAACTCATTCACCCCTGAAATTTCATTATGAACTATTCCAACCTTTGAATTGGAAGAGTCAAAATGTATCTTCAGGGGTGAATGAGACCACTTTGCAGTGTGGAAATACACACTTTTCTCACTTTGAGTAAAATAGTTTGAGAATATCCACATGCAAAAGTTTATTTATAGATTAGTAAAACTATAGATATATAGAATATATATATACTTCAGAACCATTTCAACTTGTACATCGCAATCTGTTTACAGCGTCACAGCGCAAACATTTCAACTTACAAGACCTTGCAACTTTACAGTAGTTTTCACAATAAGTTTTAATCACAGTCAAGTTTAACAAATGTTTCTGCAAAAATATTATCCCATGGTTGGTTACTGAATTATGTGTGCATGCTTTGCAATTTTTAGACCTGATCGTTATTATAAACAAAAACCTTTCCATCATGCAGCTGTTTTATAGAACATATAAAGTAATCGGTAAAACATGTATAATTATTTTAAATACATATACTGTAAAATCACTCATTTTCATGGGGTTTTTAATTTCGTAAATTTCGTTGGTAATCTTCATCCACGATTTCATAGATTCACAAACTAATTGCAAGTTTGATACAAAGCTTTTTTTTCTTTTGAGTTGGTGCTCATAATCCAAATTCTCTGTTTGAGTGGGGACTCATGTACCCATGAAGTGGTGTTTTGTCGGGAAACCACAAACTTTGAGCCCTACAAAAACATCTAATTTCACAGTATTTGTTTCATATTGACAAAGAAAGTTTGAATTTGATTGCAGATTGCCACAGATTTGAACAAGAATGAGTTCCAGGATGAGTATGTGGAGGTGAGGGCTAGTGTGATGGACATTGACAAACAGAAGACAGCAGCAGGTCTGAAGAGGTTAGTATTGACATACTGTATATCTATTTGGTAGTTCTAGAAAATTTAACTCAATTTTGCGAATTTAAATCATCTGTTAATTTTAGTTCACTGGTAGGTAGTTATTATCAACAATTTAAGTATTCATCGGTAAAACTTGCAAGCATTGTTAAAAAATTTTATACATGCTCCCAAAGTTACGATGGTATTAATGTCCACCCTTATTTGGTCCCAAACTACACATATGTATTGTACAATTTCCCATAAATCCTCCAAATCCTACCAGATTGGTTTTGGTTTTATTGTGTTTAACTGTTCTCTGTTTTAGCAGGTTACATTTAGCATTTTTGTTTCTAGAAGCAAAAAGTTCAAGATGATTAAATTTCAATAACACATAAATTGCTTCTTACAAAACCAAAAAAAACTAGATTTGATCAAGATCAAAACACGGGATTTCCAACAGGAAAATGATCAAAGATATGTTCTCGGACTGACAATCGCTTCCCTTCGCTTCCCTTCTTTGACAAACCTTGCCATAGGGTCAAGTTATTTCCAACAGTCAGCATTCATAGAAAGCTGTTTAGTGTTTCTTTCTTCTGTCTGCCTTACCTTTGTGGGAACCTTATTACCTTTGTGGGGATGTTATTTACGTGAGGTAGTTGTGAATGTCAGCTCTGTTATTTGGACCCAGCGACACCAAACCCCAGTACACACAGTGATAGTCATTGGGCAATGGTGAATGACAGCTCTATTATTTGGACACAGTACACCAAACAACAGTAGGTATGATGCTAGTTACACAGGCAATGGTGATTGACAGCTCTGTTAATTGGACCGAGCAACACCTAAGTCCAGGACGGACAATGTCTCATGATATTGTAGACAATTTGGTAAAAGAGGTTGAGTTTTCTGTGAGAGTTATTTCCCTTTGTACAGTTTGACGAAAGTATTTTGACCATTCTTTAAGAAATAATATGTTCTTTTATCTATTTATGTGCACTATGATGCTTTGACATTGAAACTTTAAAAATATCCTCATAAGAATGCACTCTTAAAAATGTGGTGTAAAAAAATAAATGAAATAATTTGAAAATTTAAGTTTTTTGATAATTTGACCCCTGTGACCTTGAATGAAGGTCAAGGTCAATGGTCAATTAGCCCCGACCAAGATCTACTGAAGTATGCAAGCGCACATTCAGTACAATGAACGGTTTTAAAGTTATGGACGTTTTCAAAAAGGTGAAATGAGATTGTAACAGATTCATGTTGATACGGATGTTTACCAAAGCGGCCGAGGAAGTGGTAGTATGAGTTAGCATAGATTGTATCTTCACTGGACGAATGACACAATGTTTTCCGTAACTAGATGATTTTACATGAGTATCCATGTCAAATTGAATTTATTAAACGAGTTCAATATTTGGATATGGCCCGAGCCTGTAAGCGAGTGTCGTTACAAATTATTGAACAAGTTTAATCAACTAAATACGGCATGGACACGAATGTAAGATTCAATTTATCAGATTACATTCATAATTTGAAGAAAACCTCAAACACAATTATTTTGTTCTCGGCTGACTTTTTATAGTTAAAACCAAAGTAGTCCAATCATAGTAGTGTTGTTCCGCGCAGTGCAAAGAAGTTCCATATATTTTTTCTCTTATTAAAGTAAAAAGAAGTTTTAAATGCAACGAAAATAAAACTAACGAAATAGACATTTCAAATTCATTTAAAAAAGTGTGATATGGTATAGTTAATAAAAATAATACCTGTAGTGTCATAGGGATATGTTCCCACGGTTTTGACCCATTAAGGTTTTATTACACATGTGTATTACCATATTTATGACATGACCGTATGACATAGTAAAATGGGTCAGTTTTATGATAAATATGAATATGATAGTACGTTTTTGCCAACGCTTTAAGCATGCTAGTGATAGCATTTCAGAAATTATTCATGCATTCATTGCAATCTTTATTGTGCAGGTACTTAAAGTAAATGTTTTAAAAATAAACAAGGTTTTTGTGGTGAATTTACAGATGTAGACCTTTTGTCATTTGAAATATACCTTTTTCATAATAAATCTTGGTGAGAGTGGGTTGACAAGATACCAAATACGTCAATGATTGAATTAATAAACATGTGATGTGCTAATCTATTGGATTGCTATCTTTATAATGTCATTGACTGTATTTAAATGTTAACAATACTTATTGCCAAAGTATACAAAGTAAACATTAACTGCACTCAGTTCAAAGAGTCAATCATAATGGATTTCAAGTTAAAATAGGAATTTTTGGCACGAATGCTCAATTTTCAATTTCCGATAGCCCCTGGAGGCTTCAATTGATAATTGCCACGAGTTTGATAATATTATATCCAGGTTGACGTACGCCCGAACGAGACAAGTATTATATTGTTCGGATGTTAATTGATATGTAGTTCCATTAAATTACATATTTGGCTTGAGGATAATATTTCGAACAAAACATTTCTTGTTCGCTTACAATTCTCTCACCATAAGATGGAATATGGATTGGCGTATATGGGTAGCAGAATACAGTAGAAATGGCCCGACTCTGATAAACAAGGCACATGTCGAGGAAATGTAAACACAGCGGATTTACCCTACACAACACATGTATACATGTATATATATTTGTAAACTGCATTACATTTACAATACATATAAAGTACTGAGAAGTGTATAAACCTCTTTTTTCTATGTATGTCACTTGTGTGAAAACCATGGTTACCACATCAAAAATTACCAAAAAATGCCAAAAATTGCTATTTTTAACCCAAAATTTGACCCCCGCAACTAGTAATTTTTTTCCTAAGCTCTGTCTGAAATTAAAGATTACCTACCTGGTTGCAGAATTATCTGGGTCCCAGTAAAGTTGTAAAACTTGATTTTTTGCAATTTTGCGTCGTGTGCTGTTGTCAAAATTTTACCTCCTGTAAAGCTAGCTTTTCATGTGTACGCACCCTTTCGTATTATGGCCAAAATTTTATTCTCGAACCAAAGAAATCTTCTTTCTTTTTTACAAATGTGAAGCTCACATAGCCCACTTCATCATGCTTATACCAATTTTAGTACAGTTTTATTTTTATATTTTTTTTTACATATCATTATACAGGGGTTAGCCATTTAACAAAAATATCACCCATGGCCACAACCCTCTACTGTACACTGCTACCTTATACATCACTTTCTTTTTCCCAAAATTTAATTAAAACCTTTTAAATGTCTGGAAAATGCGACAATGAACACAATGATGTATCCGTTGCCTTTCTCACTTTAATAGTGACCGAGTAATATGAATTCTCCTGACAGGTGTATTTACCAATTCTGCTCTCAAACTACCAACAAAGGGAGGTAATCTGAAAAATGAAAACTTGAATAGGTTTATAGTTTTCATGAATGAAATTTCTTTTTGGGAGAAATATGATGCTTTGAGATCATGTGAATGTGAAAAACAAACAGTACAGTGATACTATGATGTAACTGTCTTGTTTGATGATGTTATAGTAACTGTGATGTCATCATAACTATGACGTCATCAATGGGCATCTATGACATCATCGAGGATCACTGATATAAAAAAATTGAACACTAGGAAACCCATCTCAACAACAAACTAGCAACTGACACACTTCCCGTACCCGATGAACAGCACAGAAATGTCAGATATTCTGAAAAATCAGACAAGTGCCACCATATATAGCAACCGTTATTTACTTTCCTTGCCTAGAATTGACAGTGACCCTCAGAAATTGTTCATTTAACATATTTCACTAGAAAAAAAAGATTTTCTTCAGCTGTAATTATGGAAATAAAATTAATTAACATTACTGACTTTGCTTATTTCATCTGTATGCTGAATCAAGTGGAAAAAAACATCTAAAATAGTGTAATTAGAATGAAAACAGATATTTTACCCATTTTCAATAAATACAACTTCATGTATTAGTAACCATGGCTACCGGGTGCTGGACTGAGTGAAACAGACTGAAATCTAGTATGAATGCATCAGGAGATAGCCTGTGAACTATTTGATGTTTGGTATCAACTTTACCAATAACATAATTGACACATATGTGATGAATTGCAGAATTTCACAAGTGCCTGTGAATGTGCGAGTTACCCCTCTTTATACATCCACAGGTAACAGGCTAACGACCTATATATTGACCAATCTATGTAATGTTTTTTTTGGCGTTTTTGAGTAGTTTTAAGTATTAATGAATGAAAGTGAAGCTGAATCAAGCATAAAAAGGCATTTTTTCAGAAAAAATCAAGTTCTATGTGTATATGGTAGCAGAATACAGTAGAAATGGCCCGACTCTGATAAACAAGGCACATGTCGAGGAAATGTAAACACAGCGGATTTACCCTACACAAAACATGTATACATGTATATATATTTGTAAACTGCATTACATTTACAATACATATAAAATACTGAGAAGTGTATAAACCTCTTTTTTCTATGTATGTCACTTGTGTGAAAACCATGGTTACCACATCAAAAATTACCAAAAAATGCCAAAAAATGCTATTTTCAACCCAAAATTTGACCCCCACAACTAGTATTTTTTTTCCTAATCTCTGTCTGAAATTAAAGATTACCTACCTGGTTGCAGAATTATCTGGGTCCCAGTAAAGTTGTAAAACTTGATTTTTCGCAATTTTGCGTCGTGTGCTGTTGTCAAACTTTTACCTCCTGTAAAGATAAAATATATTCTACACTGTGAAATACGTTGTCTTCTATGTGAGGACGGACTAGCTTATTGTCTTTTGCAAAATTTAATAGATTTCTTTTCTAACTAAAAG
This sequence comes from Mizuhopecten yessoensis, assembly GCF_002113885.1. Classification (NCBI taxonomy): domain Eukaryota; kingdom Metazoa; phylum Mollusca; class Bivalvia; order Pectinida; family Pectinidae; genus Mizuhopecten; species Mizuhopecten yessoensis. The sequence goes on from NW_018408921.1 coordinate 157,207, forward strand.
GTGCACGAAAAAAAGATACCTGTAACTGAGCAAGATCGGGTTATCGCAGTCCCAGGCTAAGAATATGTAACATTCCAACCTCGGCTTGCGTCTCAGTTGGGTTTATGTTACAGAGTCTTAGCCCTTGACTGCGATAACCCCATCTGGCTCAGTTACAAGTAAAATATTTTATCTCATTTTAGATATAATTGTAATAAGAGAGGCCTAAGGTGTAAGAGAAAGCCGCGCTTCTTAGTTTGATAGGATGTCAGGGGTTATAGCGACTGATGATAGAAAGTAGTTCAGGGGTCATAGTGACTGGTGCTTGGAGGTCAGCGGTTATAGCGACTGATGATAGGAAGTAGTTCAGGGGTCATAGTGACTGGTGCTTGGAGGTCAGCGGTTATAGCGACTGATGATAGGATGTAGTTCAGGGGTCATAGTGACTGGTGCTTGGAGGTCAGCGGTTATAGCGACTGATGATAGAAAGTAGTTCAGGGGTCATAGTGACTGCTGCTTGGAGGTCAGCGGGCTTTGAATTTGACATATTCTCTGATAACATGTTATGGAAAAAAGTAAGCCCCGACCAAGATCTACCAGAAGTATGGAGCGGTCAAGCAGTACACCGAAAGCTTTCGAAGTTATGGTCGTTCAAAAAACCTTTTAAAATACTCTATTTATAGATCTGTGACCTTGACCTTTGATATTATGATCATGAATTTGTTCGCATACCATGTGTTCCTTGTCCTCTAATACATACTGAAATATGAACGATATATCTTTAATCGTTCTTGAGATCATTTGACCCCTGCGACCTTGAATGAAGGTCAAGGTCAAAAGGCTGAACTCTGAGTGACGCCGAACATACATACTATAGATGTGCCAAATATCAACTCTGTATGTGTCTTAATGAAGGAGAAGAAGCGTTTTTAGTAAAATTTTGGCGGGAAAATGAAATTTTCAAAGTGGCATATTTTCGTCATTTTTGATGCTATGACCTTGAAACTTTGGAAATACTTTCATTAGAACATGATCTTTGCAATGTGATAAAAAAATGAACTTATTTAGATTTTTTCATTTTTGACCTATATTTTACCCCATAGCGAGGCTTTTAACTTGAGATATTCTCTGAAAACATGTAATGGGAAAAAGTTAGCCCCGACCAAGGTCTACATGAAGTATCAGGCGTTAATGCAGTACAACGAACGGTTTTGAAGTTATAGACGTTCGAAAAAAGGTTCAATAATTCTCTATTTATAGATCTGTGACCTTGACCTTTGGAGTTACGATCATGATTTTGTTCGGGTATCATGTGATCGTTGTCCATTAACATGTACTGAAATATGAACGTAATATCTTTGTTTGTTCTTGAGATAAAGTGTTTACAAGATATGTGGAAATAATTGTAAGAAAAAACAGAAATGGAAATCCCTAATTACAAGTTTTCTATATCTGAGTAATTGCAAAAATTTTCACCCGAGACTTTTCTTATTATTATATTCCAATATTGATTAAGGTAACATCTTTCAAATCTTAATGCTTTAACTTTTAAAAACTGTGTAATTTAAATCAATAAAGTTCATCATCAAGATGTAAAATTCACTATTTTGAAAATTATAACTAATGATCTTTTATCATGGTAAAACAATCGCAATGAAATGAACGTATATGTACCATATGTCTATTTATGTCTTTGTGTTGAGCTTACTTGAATTGGCATTCATAGATTGATGAATGCAGACTGGACAAAGACAAATTCACACTATGAAGAATGTTAGCTCTCTGACTCTCTGGATTGTCTAATTGTTTCAATGCAACGATATATTTATTTTCAAGATGTCACATGCTGAACGGAAAGACGCTATGGTTATGCGACAAACACAGAGGCCAAAGTGGCAGCAAGACGGAAAAACTGTACCAGCAGCTACTTATGCCCCACGAGGATCCAGGAAAAGGTACGTTGAATCTTCAATTTCATTTACACAAATTCCATCATATAATTAATAGTGAATTATTTACTTGTTCATTCAAATTCTCAAGTTCCAAAGTTGTTTGGTTTTATTAGTTCCCACATGTTGTTAGGGTTGAAAGCGTGTAGCAGTATCTCTCCTGCACTTAATTACAATGTGTTATGCCACCAAAAGATTTACCAAATAAACTGAAATATTTCAATAATTTGATAAAATGAAGATATAAATACACTTTTATTTCATAATACAGAACAAATAAGTATGAACTTGAAATGTTTTCTGTGCTAAATAACTTGAAATATTTTGATAAATGATTTATTAAAATTAAGATGTAAACATCCATTTATTTCATTATACAGAACAAATTAGTTCATTGACTTTGAAATGTTGTCTAAAAAGTATTAAACATTAATCTAAATCAAGAAAGGTTTGAGGCAAAATAAAATTAATTAATAGTTCCTCAGTGAGGCAAACAGTGTGTAAAGTAGGTATTAGGTATGATATACTTGAGAAGGGATAGGATTTGTTAGACTTCATAAAAACTCTGTGTTCGACAATAAATTTAACCTTTCAGGATACAATTTAATACTATCCTGACCTATATACTGACATATCAGTCACAAATTCAGTATCTTTTCCGATTCCTATATATTTTTTTCAATTTCCAGAGTTCTTTCGTGTTGTCACTAATAAAACCAGTGTTCTTTAGTTTTGATTGATATCTTATTTGCATATTTTCCTTGTATCTGATTTCAGCTAAACATTCTAAACCTGAAGAAATAGGTTTGTTAAGGAACGCTTAGTTGTTGAAATTGTCGAGGTGTTGTTTTTCTGACATGATCTTACTATACTACTAACGATGCTAGTTATAATTACCATAGTAGATAAATTATAAATAGTTTAACTTACTTAAATATTCACATTATTAAGGTGAAGAGTTCCAGCCCTCTTTGTATTTCCTCCATCAAAGATTTCCAATTTGCTAAAAAAAGAATGTCTAACTTGGAGTTCAAATTCCTCACCCAAAGTCCTAAAACTATAGACATTTTATCTTTCGCTGAAAACTTTTTCGAAGTTTTTATATTAAGAATGATATTTTAGATTTTTTTATTTTTTTTGCCAAATTAAAAACACAAAATAAAAAATTCCATCTCTTTTTTCATGCACACCCTGTTTCATTAAAAACCATTTGTTTTCAGTTTTATTCGTACAGTTTAATCCTCTCCATCTTAGTCAATGTCACATTTTAACATGATATTCAAGTTGGTTTTATATATATATATCAACACTCAGATTTTTAGGGGTGATATGTTATGATGATTATTGAAGCCCTGAATATGATCCAGATTTCACCGTCTTGTGAATTTATAATTTATTTTCAAAGTTGGATATCTTTTAGTTGAAAACTACAAAATATGAGTTTTCCATATCCATACCATTCGGTAATTAGAAACATCTTTAGAGATTATAAAACACTTAATTTATCTGAATCGAGATACTGTCTTAGATTATAAAATTCAGCATGCAGTGAGTGATAATATTTACTAATGCTGGAAATTTCCCATAGCTGTGTTTCATCTACAAAAGGAGGATACTGGTAAGTCTTGTTGATTCATAGTGGTTACAGAATCAGATGCACATTTAAGCTGACAATGCAAGTTAAAACACAATAAAAAGTTGAATTTCAGCTCACCTGCCCGAAGGGTGTCATGGTGGGGGTCCGTCATCCGTCGTCGTCCGTCAACTTTTCCCTTAAACAACTTCTTCTAAAGAACAAACAGGCATATAGCCATGCTATTTGACTGAAAGCTTCGTTGGTAGGAGCTCGTCAAAGTTTAAGAACGAAAATGACTTCAGCTATTTTCAAGGTCACAGGGGTCAAATGTGTCAAACACTTCAAACGACTTCTTCTGAAGAACTGAAAGGTATAGAATCTTCAAATTTGGCTGGTGGATTTCTGGGATAGAGCCCAACAAAGTTTGAGAATGAAAATGACCTTGAACTACTTTCAAGGTCACAGGAGTCAAATATGTCAATCTCTTCAAACGTCTTCTGAAGAACTGAAAGTATAGAATCTTTATATTTGGCTGGTGGCTTCCTGTGATAGATCCCGACAAAGTTTGAGAATGAAAATGACCTTGACCTACTTTCAAGGTTACATGGGTCAAATATGTCAAATGCTTCAAACGACATCTTCTGAAGAACAAAAAGGTATAGATTCTTCATATTTGGCTGGTTGCTTTCTGTGATGGAGCCCGACGAAGTTTGAAAATGAAAACGATCTTGACTTACTTTCAAGGTTACAGCAGTTAAATATGTCAAACAACTTCTTCTTAAGAACTAAAAGGTATAGAACCTTCATATTTGGCTGCTAACTTCCTGAGATTGAGAATGACAAAGTACAGAATGAAAATGACCTTGACCTACTTTCAGGGTCACAGCGATCAAATATGTCAAAAAAATCAAACGACATCTGATGAATAATCGAAAGGCATAGAATCATAATATTCGGCTGGTGGCTTCTCACCAAAGTTTGAAAAAAAAATGAAAAGAACCTCAACCTACTTTGACGGTCAAAGAGGTCAACAACGTTTTAAACGATTTGTTCTAAAGAACCACAAGGAATGGATTCATAATATTTGGCTGGTAGCTTCTTTGGATAGAGCCAACAAAGTTTGAGAAGGAAAATGACCTTGACCTACTTATAAGATTACAGGGCAAAATATGTCAAACACTTCAAACAACTTCTGAAGAACCAAAAAGCGTAAAATCATATAATAATATTTGACTGGTAGTTTCAACTGATTTAGTCGACAAAGTTTGCGAGTGAAATATTTGTAGTACAGTATGATATTTAATGAGAATATTTTGATATGACTGCTTTAATATTCAGGTGAGCGATATAGGCCCACTGGGCCTCTTGTTTTTCTGGTTTTGAGATGTTCCCCAGTGACCACCACTTCCAGTTGTCGTATCTTAGGAAGGGCTGACATTTTACACGTAGAATGTACTTGCTTGGTAACGAGTAGGGGTCTCCCTGGGTTCACACATATATAAATACATATATATTAAATGTACATATGTAGAATTAATTATCTGTATGTACTAGCAGGCAATGCTTTTTGTTGCCTATGAATAAGAATTAGCTTTAAATAACTGGCCCCATTTTCAAAAATGTTCCTCAACCTAAGGAATTTCCAGACCTGTTTTTTCCCAATTAGAAAGCAATGCTGTTTTTTAATTTTCAATTCAAGAAATTTTCATGAACTTCAGCAATCAAATTTCCATTGAAAAAAGAAAATAATTTCTTCAGCTTAATGAAACATTCGTGTTCAACTGGTCTTCTTATGAATATATATGACGTATATAATAAATCATGTGTATAGAGCACCCCATGGTATCTACCGTTACAGCGTAAGTGATATGTTCTCCTGGCTCAGCTTTTATAAACCTAGATGAAATCCCTCCATGCTATAGTTTCATTTAACAATAAGCTGCATGTCACATGTCAAAACGCGTTCCACGATTATAGTAGTTAAGTGGTCTGTTGGTAACATGTTATGACATGTTGACTGTAAATTATGATGATTTGCCTTCAAGTTTGACATTTTTGGAAGCCTGCGACAGATTTTAATTGCCTACTTGCAGTGTCATTGTTCATAATAATATGATTTTTCAGTTTTTTGAGACAATATAAAAAATAATTATAATTTAACAGGTGATTGAGGTTATCATGTTGTTGCTGCTAGTTTCAATGATAATTAACACAGTGTTCAAACATTATCTTGAATTTTCCATTACAATGTATGTTACAGATGTTTATACCAACTGTTTTGTGTGTGTGGCATCTAGCACCACATTTACGATTTATTTTATGTATGTTAATTTGCATAGCTACTTGATATTATAAAGTATTATCAAAAGATTAAGTATTGATGTTAGAGTTCATATGGAACCTAATTGGATGTAATTTTATATTATGCAGAAATAGTCAATAAAATGATAGATTGTAGTACAGAGCGATATTTGATACATTCACGAAACGTTTAAATGGGGTTCAATTAGTCATTACCATTAAATTATCAATGGGTCATGAAACAAAACAAAACATAATATATTTTGAAATTTTCGTACAAAGAAAACATTGTTTTAGCCATGATAAACATTGAAAACATTTAGATGTTCCTTTTTAAAGTTATATTTACCTGGTTGCAATATTTTCCTCTTATTCCTTGTCGTGTCGGAAAGAGGACTTCCTTTGTGGTGTTGACTCCGTCTTTTCTGAGTTTATGGCCTATCTACTTCCATTCTGTGGTTTTGTTTCTGCCATGAAATCGTCATTGCCAGTTTATCTCCTTGCACTGATGTTGGTAGTCTTTTCTGGCAATCGTGCTTAAAGATGCAACGTCAGCATCTGCGACTGTAGACTCTTCTGAAATTTCTGGTTATTCTGCCCTGTTATCTAACTCCCATTTTGGACCATATATCAGACTGAGTTTAAATTGTTGCTGTAATATAAATGGTGGTATTTCTAAAAGTCTGTTTCATGTTGGCAAACACCCTTTTTGCTTTTCCCATTTTCAGTTTGATGTCTTCGTGTGTCTTCACTTATCAGACCGCCGAAACAGGTACAATTGTTATCCTCCATCATGTTAAGGTTGATTGCTGCTGTTAGTCCTATTTCCTGATTAAATAAAGTTGTTTTCAGACCTACACATCAATAGTTTCACTTTTGTAAATCCTGTCTCATCCCTTTCAAATGTTTGAATATGTGTGGAAAAGTCCTGTGTCATCTGCATGATTGTCAAGCCCCGTTTTTCGCTTCTGTTCTTAAATTTACGTGTCCGTTTTCATCACCCTTGCTATACTTATATGGTAACCAGTTATTACAGTCAGTCCTGATTTCCTCCTTCAGCAACTTTACCACTTGGTCCCTTTCCCACTCATCCTGGGGAATCTCGTCCCTCCATGTTCGTTAAAACAGGAATGACACTATTGCGTTTGCAGTTTCTAGGTCCATTCTACTTTTCCTTCCAATATTTTCTTTCGCTTTTAAGGGCGGCCAGTAGGAGTAAATACTAATAGTCAGTACCATGTACCGGATACAGGGATAATGCTGCGTTACCTCTTGTAATATCTATTAAGCTCGTTTGATATGTTGGCATTGCTATTATTGCTTAATCCTGTAATGTCCCTACACTTATGTCCTGAATTATTTTGGTCTTCACAGCTGTTTTGGCTCAACAGGAGCCCGAGTCAACGCCAAGTCAAGCGACCAGTCGGAGGGAGCCAAAAGAACCATCGAAACCCAAACTTTTCCGCATGAGAGAGACTGGCGGTTCCAAGTCAGGCAAACTGAAGCGACAGACAAGTCAAGCGTGTAGTGTGATGTAAACCAAAATAATTGAGAAATGTGTTATGTAGAAAAATACCTATGTTTAAGACTTCTGTCTTTTCTTCTACTTTGTGTTTTGGATAAATTACGGTACAACTGTACCTGGACATCTAAACTTTGTAGTAGCAGCTACGATTGAAGAACTATCTACATCTTTTTGTTCACAACATGACAAAAATTTACGCAGTTTTATCAGAATTGGTCATTGGATAACCCCAAGGTTTATATGGAGCAGAGTATGCATACCTTGGTTACATTGGGAAATACTCCTTATCGTATATCTGGTTCTAGTCCAGTAGCCCTAATATTTGTAAGCAATCCCTTTTTTCGGCCGATTACATGCACGCTTAATTGCAAAAGCTGATGTTCTTCCTTCCTTTTGACAAGGAATCTTGTATGTGTACCGTAATTGTGAGCATAGTGCCTGCATTCGAAATGGATGCTAATCGCGAACATATCACACGAACTTACCTACTTGTAAGCAATCTGCGATATACTATATGACATGTACGGATAAAAAAATTACGGTAAATTTATTTGTATTGGAAGACAATCGCATGCTCAATTTGAAAAAGAAATATTAATTTATTTTGTAATATAATATTTAATATCTTGTGTAGTTTAAGCTGTGGTGACTTTTGATTCTATAACTGTATACCTGAAAATGTTTCATCGACAATTAAGCTTTTAAGCTATTTTTATAATAAGAACTTAAACGATTCCTATTGTATTTCAAATGTGAAGGGTAAAATGAATGGTTAATGAATATTTTAATGGAGAAACTATTTTCCGGTATACAGGTATTTGGACGGTGTTAAATATGTGATATCATGAAATTATGTTTTGTATACCTTAACACATGCATCTTCTATTTATTCACTTTATATAAGTTGTGGGAGAAAGTCAATTTCCTGAAATTGAACACTTTCTCATAATACCTTTGAACGTTATGAGTTAAGAGATTGAATTCCAAAATTTACATATACATACATTTAGTCTGTTGTATGTGGAAAAGGATATGGTGAACCTGTTGTTTTTTGTTTCGAGAAAATAAAAATGTATCAAGACGAGCATGTTCCAATTGCCCATATTTGATTATATTTTAGAGAAAGTATCAGATACGAGTAAATTTTACAGAAAACACTATTAAAAATGCCAATTTCTTTACATGCCTTTAATTAATGTGGAAGGCACGTTTTAGTAAGATTTTTGAATATTTTGCTTTGTACATATACATGGCTTCATGAAGTGTATTTATTTCAATTTATATTGTACATTTTAACCATATACGTATACATTTGTTTTTTACATGATGATGCAGAAAGTGTTATGTTTTTATACTTGTGATAATGAACGTCATTTGCTCTTTTTATTTTTAACTTTGTTATTCATATACATGATTACAATGTTGATTCAGGATATACATATATAAATTTGACAACGTGACACTCTTTATTAGTCACAACCATGATTAATCACTGATTGATTTAATATTTCAATATGTTGTATACTCACGACATCCTTTGTGACATTGTAAGCAAACACCGTTGATATTAACCTTCTAATAACCTTGTCTTGCCTTATGAACTCACCTTGTTGAAGGCCACGTGATTTAGGCTATGGTCGTGTATTCGATGCCGTCCGCTGTCGACTGTTCAATAAAATGCCATTTCAACTAGTCAAGAAAGACAACCAGAGATTTGAACAAAATTTTATATGATCCATTCCTCGTTCAATCAAATTAAATTTTGTATAAATGAAGGATGTTGCCCTCTTTGACACAGATGAATAGAATGAGACCAGTATTCTCTGTGATGACAGGCAAGTAGGGGAAAAGTGTATTTTAAAAGACTACTCCTAATGAAAGGTTGACTAATTCATATGTTAACCGTGAAAGTATATAAAAATGCGAAGTCGAATTATTTTATTATCTAATTTGTATGCTCTAAGGTATTGGCCGAAGGGTTGCGGGTTCGAGTCAGGGCACGGCACTGTGTTGTATCTTTGATCAAGATACTTTACTCCGCTTGTTGCAGTCTACTCAGCTGTAAATGAGTACGTAGTTGGGCAGTGCTGGAACTTTTGGATGCTAGCTGTGAGCGCCGAAATGGTAGCACCGGCTGTATGCTTCCCAGGGAGTTGAGAAAGATATGGGCTGGTTGCAAACGCCCTTAAACCACGGATGATAATTTGTGAACCGCTTTGAGACGACTTACGAACTAGGTTGTGATAAAGCGGTACATAAGAACCTCGAATTATTGTTATTATTATAAGTCGATTAACGTTTTGTTATAGTATATGAACACACTTTACTCACTCCACTATTTCTTATTTGTAACAATTCCACACGACAATCAGTAGTAGCACAAGGTGAATACGACCTGAAATGCAGGTATGCAAGAACTAAAGTTCTTTGTTAGATCACATTGGAAATTGATATAAGTTAAACCTTTTTCCTGCAATCGACGTCCTATTTCACAGTGTCGTTTGCATGAGATATATGGCACAAAACTAGAGCCTGTTAAGCTAAGTGGCATGATTTTTTTTTAGATGTTGTATACTCGATAATAGTCTGGTTTGTGTAACGACCCACAAACGTGACTAATTAGGTTCATGACAAATACCAGATTTAGAAACACCGTTCCATAAACATTTTACGATTTAATTAATGCAACTAAAGATCGTGAAGATTTGAAAGAGCGTTTCATTATCTGTGTGATTCTTAGTTCGAAAGAATCTTTACCCATGAACGAGCCTCAATTACATACGAATTAATGATACCGTCCTGTTAAATATATCGTTATATTGTTTGAATGTGAAGCAGTACTCCTGTCCAGGTTTTACTACAATATGTAAGAATAAATATTTTACTTCCAATGCGTTAAGTGTTTCAACCTTTATTCTCAATGTCATCATACAAATATATATCATTGCAAACCAAATCCGTCCAATCAAATATATACAACTTGATTCGTGATCCAATTTAGGTAGCACTTCTGTAGTCGTAGTTTTGTTATTGTAGTCTCTAATGCTCAGTCTACGCTGGATCAGATTCAACCTTTCCTTAAGGAAAAAAAACCCCTATGGGACACCCATTAAAACCCCATATTGCTATCAAGTTAAGAGGTCTGGTTTACGATGTTTTTTTTTAAAGTGAGAAATTATACTGTAACCTCAAAAGGGACAGTTTTCCCGTCTCATACATTTTTTAATAAAAAGACATTCTTATAATCATTTACAGGTATCATTTGTTTCCATTAGTGACAAGTTTCACAGTATGTTATACGATTTTATTAAATATCTGTATCTTCAATGTTCTTGTAGTCTTTGAGCGTTGCAATCAAACTTTTTTTATAATAAATGCAGGGAGATGTTGGTTTCCTAGACGCGAAAGCAGCTTTCAGGAACAGTACTGTTGAAACTCGAAATGACATTCCAGATTAATAAATAAACGCACAATCACGTGTGTTTTATTTTATATGTAGTTTAAAAATAGTTTAAAGTAAAAATGCTTAGGCTAAGGCAAAAAGAAAGAAAACCATGTAAAGCAATTTCTTTTCCTATATTATGATACCAATTTGTTTTCCATACTTTTAAACAAATGCATGTATCTGTTTTCCAACATTAATTCTTGGAATAAAGTTCTTGATTTCCTGACTGTTTTGTTTATATATTTGATCAATGCTGGGTAAGTTTAATCGTCTACAAGATACAAGTCATACATAAAGAATAATTCAGAATAGCTATTCTTGTAGTATACGAGTGTACCAAGATATAAGAATGCTAAATTATGATGATAAAACGCATAGACCTATGGCATAACTGGGAAAATATCAAAAGATCTGCCGCTTCACTATTTAAATCAGTATCATTATTGAATTGATATCAACATTTGGCAACATAAAAGATAAAAATGTAGCCATGTTTACAATAATACTGTAATAACAAAAATGTGACAACTCAATCCTGTTCCCTTATTATTTCGCTCATCCGGTCCAAAGTATTGCTATTTTTGGGCGATATAAAATTAAAAGATAGCGGCATGGCTCATGTTTCATTAAAGTTCGTAAGTCTACACGTAGACGCAAAAGTAATCGTAAAGCTTGCTTACGTTTAAATCCATGTTCTCTAAGACAATTAAATGTACACGTAAGTCACGTCTGCTTTTAAGTGCACGCAAGAGGTTATGGTAGCTTTAAACAACAGAATGGCTCTTGATTTGTTTGTTTTAAGAGAGAACGCATATTTTTGGGATAGAATTTGGTTTGACTCTGATTAGCTAAGTTATTTTTGACTTCATATCGAATCTCTCCAGAATAAATTTAATTTCAGTACTCGGTTTACGTAGCTAACACATAATCTCGATGTAGAAGAATTCGAAATAACTTTTCTTTTGTTAAAAAGACCTTATGGAATTTCACACGTGATACTGAATTAAAGGTTAGTGATAAAATCGGTTTTATGAGAATACAATTAACATGAATAAACACATAGACAAGAATTAAATGCGAAATGATTTAATTTAATTTTGATATAACATATACTGGAACTTTATGCTTCAGTTGAAAGTATACTATATCCGGTAAAAGGTTAAATCAGATATAGTGAAATCTGTAAAAAAAACATTTTTTTTTTTATTAAAACGAAAAGAACAGTAAGAAACACTTAACCTGTTATATATTCATCCTGTATAATTGTTCATGTATTTTATCCATCAATACAAATACCCTACTATATATTTCGCTATATATCAAATATATTATATTACTAAGTTGAAAGTGGGGGCCCCACACCAGACATCTGTCTCAGTTTGTTATCAGGGCCAGAGGAAACTCGGGCTAAGTCGGAAGAAGACTTCTGCTGGGGCCATATTGCTGTAATCGTTTACCAATGAGCTGTTTAAATGATTTTTGCAGTACTTCATGTTTTTGCGTGCAGCTTAATGTTGCAACCAGCTGGTTTCATTGTGTAAACTAATTTTGGATGTGCATCGATAGAATTTAATTATCAAATCAATACATATAAGTTGCTAGCTAAAAGATGGCTGTAATATTCCCTAGAAGAAAAAACAACATTCGATATATTTGAATATAGACTAAAAGGGCATTAAGAAAGTCGATATATGTTTATTTATCACGTACCTGGTGAATTCTACTTAAGTGATACAGTCATTTTAAATTGATTCGTCTGTTGCACATGTGTCATAGAAGGCAATTACATTACCCTAGTGGTCTGAACTTGTTTTCTCACTAGATTTATCAGTTTTCTATTGAACAAGTCGACAGTTTAAACAAAACAAATAATAAAAAAGATCACGAAAATTTTAGCGCAATTTTACCGTATGGTAACATGATATCTGTCTTCTTAAATTATTTCATCAAACATGAAAACAAAATGTATATAAAGAACAAGTTTAGTAATGTAATAAAAACAACATCTCATTTTTTTATCTGACGTCACAGCTGGCACGATTTGAGATTTTAAATACAACGAATGGTTTTATATTTGCTAAAAATAAATAAATCAACTAATGATCTTCACATTATACAGAAGGTTACGTTAGTTCAGGCGCTCGTACCGTAGTGCCACGTCGTAACAAATGTCAACAGTTTGGGTGCGTTTAGATAAATCTGCCTTACAGCTTAAGTGTGATGTCATATACATATACCGTAATGCAAACGTTGGATGCCGGAGGATTAAAACCTAATTATAACATGTGTCCTCATTTACGTAAATCTAAAACGTGATGTTATTTCAATAGACTCTTATGCTTACTTTGATATCGAATAAACAGGCGTTGGCTAACAGGAAGTAATCGATTATCATACTAAAACACCAAAGGGTAACAAATAAATAGTTATGATAATGTAGTGGGTATTTAAAGGCGCAATACAGACAATGGGGTATCATATGATATGATGAAATATGAAACAATATTTCATTTGAAAATGTAAGTAAGATTTTGAGAGGTCAATCTCCAGATACAGCAGCGTGGTCAGATTCGTCTTCAAAATATAAGACTGAATAGGTATAAACAAACGATCGCTTAAGATAATCGGTTCTTGCTAATGAAACATAAGCTTGAAATAGAAGTGCATGTCGTGAAATATGATTAATCGCAGGAAATAATAAGACACGTGTTTTCATACTATTGGCAGACTGGTCGAGTGGTTAACACTCATGATTTCCACGCAGGCGGCCGGGGTTCGATCCCCGAAATCGTCGTTTGCGTGTAATGTTCAGAGAAAGTGGTTAGTCCACAAAACCCAGGTGGAGTATAAATCGGTCTGGGGTGGATGTTGCGGTATCTGTACTGTAGCATTCAAGTGAGACCGTTAAATAAATGATACCGTTGGAAGCACAGTCTCATTAGAAACAGAACACAATAAATCTCCAGCACACACGCACGTAGGCATACACAAATAAGAATATATCTACCAGGTGGCATAGGACTAGTAGTTATTGCCTGACAAGGCAGCTGCTGCGAATTCCTCAATATTGATTAATGCATATGCTAATTGTATTTATTGTATCTTTGTAATGTAAAGCGCTTTAGAGTGGCTAATTATAACTAGCTATGGCGCTATATAAAATATTGTATATTATTATTAGTGTATATAACGTGCAGATATTCTATGTCATAAACCACATTGTATACACCATCAGGTGTCATGGAAGTGCATATACACTTTTACCAGAAACCATAATATACACACATCATCATATCCCAATGAAGAGCAAATATTCAAATCATACATGTATTTTGCACACACAAATATGTCTCGTTGAAGTGTATATACTACTTCTATCATAATAAACACACACTGTTTGACGATCTTTATCATAATATGTATGTTACTGCTGTCATAAGTAATAAAAAAATATGAATGTAAATATAATTAATGTAAGTATATGTACACGTCGCTACGCAACAAATACCCCTTCTGACACATAGGTAAACACTTATTCATCAGAGTCACTTATATGATAACCAACTAGATACGGATGCATACAACTTATGCTGTGCAGAATTACAGAATTTTACACTGCTTATTTAGCATAATCAACAAAGAAACTGTAAATACCGTATGATGAGTGTTGCTTTCTTTGATGAAGTAACATGTCATACTAGGGTTCGATTGTGTCTCATAATAGTTTAAAATAAACAAAGTTTATATCTATTAGTAATTAAGTATTATACAAAACCATGTCGTCGAGTGAAAGTATTCGAAAGGGTAAGAATGTATAAAGCAAAACGATGCGGCACCTTTTAATTAATGTGTAGGACTCACAAGTGACTTAAACGGGAAAACCGACTAAGATCTACATACAGCTACAAAACAACAGCGGATACCTTCTTTTATATAATGTTTATTTGTCATCAGAAACATTCCACCAACGTAACCATCATGCCTAAGTTGCTAAATAGACTACTTCTCAATGGGGTATCAGTAATCAAAATCGAGATATATTTTTCTCGTTTTGACACCAGATGTCGCTTAAGCCAATTAGTTTAAATACATGAAACATCAGCAAGAATCATTTATTAATTCAGCGAGAATAAAGACAAATATATCATTACTTAAAAGCCTTGCCTTTTGCACTTATGAAAATTAAGTACCAATACATGATTTTAAGCGAGAACCATGTCAATCAGCAAATTTGGCTTTCGTTAAAATGATATTTGAACAATTTCCTGATTTAAGTGAAAACAACGAAATATTGAAAACATCTTGTTTTAGTTTATAAATGAACACCAACATTTCATATGGCTAAGTCAATGAGCAGTGAGGCTTTTTTAATATAATTAAATTCACTCCACCACATCTCATCTTTAGGTTTTTGGCATATCAAAGTACTTAATTGTCTGCTTATTTATGAAGGGGTTTGTAACATACTTCAGTTTTGAGGTAAAAAAATAACCATATAATAATTATTTAAGAACTTCTTTGGTAAGTGTTTGATTGATTAATTATTTTTGCTAATTTTCACATGTTTCTAACAAGCAGATAGTTCTGCAAACGTTCATCTTATGAATTATAAATTGCACGTAATACTTTGACCCCACCCATCGTCTATATACCATTGTCGACATAGGCCTGTAATCATGACTCCGTTCTCATGCTCAAACTCAGATTCTGTACTCATGTCTAATATTTAGTTTAGTTTAATAAAAAAATCACAATTTATCAAATGTGTAGAAGATTTTTGAAAATAAAATAAAGTTACATAGCGTTTTCAATGCTAACACTGGACTTTTTGTTACTGTGTCGTTTGATTTAAGCTTGAGCATGAAATCCATTCGTGAGCTTCAGTCTCAATGTATATGCTAACAACAACTCATCTCAATCTTACCCGCATCATGAATAACAAACTCTTAACACAACTACGTTTCGATTTCGTGATTGTAGGCTTGCTTCCCCACCTTCGGTATTTATACGTTCAGCTGATTGTCTACTAGCAGGTATTGGGATTTATTTTAAATCCTCAAGGGGGAAAATGCAGCACATGAGTTTGAGAGATACAGGAGGATGAAGACTATGAACAGATTACATAATCGCTATCATTATCGCATTTGGAATACTTATTCCCTTTGCAATATGACTATTGACGTTTTAATAATAGTCATAAGTGTTTTATCACAATTCGGTAATTTGAAATTGACAGATTTTTTATGCGGAGGGTGTTGACAATGAAACAGAAGACGCCTTAAGCTACTTAGAGCTACTGGTTCCAGGTTTTTCTTTTTTTATTCTTAAACATTGTAAACCCACCAACGTTATCAATACCAAATCATGTTTCTTTAACCATGAATCTATCATCCATGTAATTTTTCAGAGGTAAAGGTATATTAATCTCTATTTTACTAAGTTTTATTGATTCCGTTGTGTTGATAACTTGATTTTTTTCTGTTGATTCCCAGCAGATGCCTTAATCATATATAAATGTTTATGAAAGAAATTGTACTTAATATAGATGTAAATATAATAGTTGAATTATATTGTGGTGAGGTTAATGGGGTTTAAATCTCAGCACAATTTGAAAAGGTAAAAACAGGCACCAGAATAAGAACCTTTAAAACCTATCAAAACTAAATGATTTACAGCAATGATTTTATACAAAACCAATTTAATGTGAACAGATAGTTTTCACTTTTACGTTTGGTAAAGTTTGGTAAGCTTTGGTTTGTTTGTGTTTTACGTCCTATTAACAGCTATGGTCATTTCAGGACGTACCAGATTTGATGGTGGAGGAAAAAGGAAAAATCTCCGGAGAAAAAACCAGTACCTGGCGACTGCCCCACGTAGGTCTCGAGCCCGCGACCCAGTGGTGGTGGGCTAGTGGTAGTAGAATGTTAGACGCCTTATCCACTTGGCCACCGCGGTCCTCAGTTATTCCTTTACTTCTCGGAGTATATTTAGGAACTGAAAAAGATTATATGGTTTTAACTTAGAATTCTTTCATTTATGTATGACATTAGAAAATGATCCATATATACACTGTTATATAGCAGGTTACTTCAACTTGTATCACTACATGTGCCTGTTTTTACCTTTTTATTTTTAAATCAATTTGTGGTTTTAAACAGTGATGGGACAACATACCGGTACGCTATCAATGATGTAATTGTTTCCTAATAAGGATGTTCATATATACATTGAACAGAAAGTTTAAAATACATCAGCATTAGTATGTATTGAAACAGATCTGGCCTTTTATTAGAAACAAAGATATACAAAATATAGAATATCTGCCATATGATTGTAACCATTATTAGTTTTTGTAGCTTTTTTTCATGATAAGCCAGTGAATTTATAAGGGTTTGATGACCCATATTAGTATTGGTTCGTACAACATAATGGATCGAAAGAATTAATTATATTGTACGAACATATTCTTCATGGAGCGCTAACGCACATCATAGAATATGTTCGTTGCCAACTGCGGTCATATTACCGTATACGCCGTCAAATTGAAGGTTAATCCTTACAAAGTTTAGCTCTGCTAGATTAAATAAATGCTTTTGTTTCAAAAGGACTTCAGATTCAATAAATGAATGTGTTGATGAATGCTGATTTCATCCTTTTTCTTCTTGAAATTTACATTATCTACTATACAAACATATTTTTCATAACGATACTAAACAATTTTGAAACACTTTAATATTTTAACCCGGGATTTTAAATACCATTGCTGTACTTGAACTGAATCATAAAGGCTAAGTTTGTTTTGAACCGAACAGGAATTGAAAACTTATTTTGCGACCATTCGAAAACGTCTGTTTCCTTTGTGAAGCAAATAGTGTAAATGACCGGTGTCTCGACTCTAAAGCGCTGTAAACAACTCACTAAGCCACAGTGTGCAGAATCAGTAAAGTCAGCTCTCAAAAATCACAGAGAAAAACAAATACAATAAAACAGCCATTACATACAATGCTAACACACACAAGCACATCATAGACTGGAACAACTCGAAAGTGTTTGAAAGGGGGAAAAAATATGACGTACTTATATTTTTCTATCTTTCTTTTTATATATAGATCAGATGTATATATATACTAGTATATATGTCTGATTGCACATGAATATACAATGCAGACAGCAATTTATTGTAGTATATTTATCAATCTTTACACATAAAGTAGAATAATAAACCAAAGCACGCCTTTGCATTTGAAGCATATTAGTAGCAGGCTAACAGTTAGGGGACTAGGGGTCGCTAGAATTGCTTCAATGCGAAGGGATATAAGTTGTGATTGAACAATTCGATTCAATGGAAAAAGCAAGTTTAAGGTCAAAAAGTGTGTTTGGTGTCCTAGAGGTGAGCTGATGAAGACGGGGAGGGAGCATCGAGCAAAGTTAAAATTGAGTTTTTTCAGTTCAATAATTAGCTCACTTCCCATAAATCAGCCCGTGCTGTATTGCATCTTTCTACGTGTATATTGCCCCGACATTGTTTTAGATGACAACAGTTAAGAAGATCTCGTTAAGAACCATGCGAAACGATCCAGCTATTAATCATGCACACCGAGTTTCAATCAGTCTAATGGAATATTGTCCAATCGGCTGATCTCGCTGTCTAGAACACCAAACAAACAACTATTTATATACAGTTCTGAACACGTAAAGGAATAGCATAACACCGTATGCTACGAAGAACGTGTGCATGATATTAAGTCTACAGATTTGGTAGTGTAACATTAACATATTTATTCATATGTGTGTAACAAAACACCATGGTTGACAGTTTTATAAGTAAGATGTGCATTACATTGACGACAAAGTGGGCCCGTATTTTGATAATATTGGTGATTACTTAAGTATTACTTGGACTTATTGTTCTGGACAAATATGCAGGTAAGTTTTTCTTTTGCGTTTTGTATCGAAAATGTAGTCAAGCTGTAGTCAAGCAACGTCTTTCAAGGACGTGTTACACCACACGTTAAGGCTGTCTTTTTGATTAATATGCAGTAAAAAATCTTCAGAGACATTTTGTTTTGAAATCGATTTTTATTATTTGTGTCTTTTTGTTTTTTTCATTTATCATAAATTCTATTAAAATCGAGAGTTTTAAAGTTAATTCTTCACACCATTGGTTACTTCAGAGAGATAGTCTCTAGATTTGGTTTATTAGTATACATGTTAATGTTATTTTCATGTATACAAGGTTTTATTTAATCAACGGTGATGCAGGTTGACATTTCAAGGTAGTATGATACACAAATTAATGTTCCCAAAACACTTTTCTATTGTTTACAAAAATGTCAATCTGTTTATTTCAAATTGATTTATCCGTGATTTTCAGATACATTTGAACAACGCAAAGTGGTGTACCCATTGATCAGGAATACGTCCTATAGCTTACAAGCACAAGAAAAAATCTTGCCAGGTATTGCGCATTTCTCCTCTACAACTATTATCGTCTTATATCAAAGTAATCCCAAGATACATTGCAGATCATATTTGATTATCTTTATGACCGGATGTCACATAAACCAAACATCTCATAGACATCAAAATTATTACTACTGCTCCCCTTTCGACTACAGATGTATAACCATTACTTAATAACCTCTACCGCCAATCCCGCGGGATTTTGTTATTCTTATCATTATGCTTCCATTTTTTGTCAAGAATACCAGTAGTAAGTTAACATAAATTTAGCACATATTTAAAAGAATGTTGATGAAACACATCGATTGTTTTAAAAGCTGTACATAGGTAGCTGTACATAGGTATAATAAATATTCTAAAAATCTACTATGAAGTTAAGTAATACAAATATACCGCGTCGACACAAGGGCAAGATGTTGACTTGATATCAACTCCGACAGATAATTACAGTTAGTGAGGGAATATTTAAACAAACAAAAAGACACGATGATCTCGTCAAAACAACCGGAAGTAGATATATTTATTTATTGAGGACTCATGGGTGATGCTTTAGGACAAGAGAATAAAAATACTTGTCATTAATATTCCAACATAGAATTAGAAATACAGAAAAAGGGAGAAAGGTGTCTAAAATCCTTTAGAATATGATAAATTAACAAATAAAACTGATTACATGTACTTATTAAAAAACAAAAATTTCTTGGAAACCGTGCCAGAGTAAATTTACGGTCACGGTCAGCCTCTCGGAACGATTGTCCACTGGCAGAACAATAATCTTGCTACGTAAGAAAATTACTTGATAAACGAAGTAATAAAGCATCTTTTTAAAAACTGAATTCGTCGATTTTGAAACCCATACAAAGGGAACACCATATAAGTACTGCGACAATATTTCAGTTGATTCAGTATACTTCAAACCGAGGTTGGGAATTGATAGTAGGATGAAGTAAAACAAGTTTGTTTTAACACTCAGTCCTTCTCATATTCTTTTGTTGAATCTTCATAATAACTTTTTTTTCTTCTTTATACCTGTGTTATGACGTAATTGATATTTTGTATACATTTAAACAAACACCTTAATGTAAGGTTGACATTTCCGAAATAGAGCTTTTTTAATATTTGTCAAATACATTAAGATTTAAGCTTTGGGCTACATACATGCAGATTCAAACCGCTATCCTAGTATGACGTATTTTTTCCCCGCAAATGATTAAACATTTTATTGCATGTTTGGATCTACTTTGGTTCTTCTTCATTTCAAGCAACACATATCACTTTTCATGCTACAGTTCCAAAAAAAAATGAATATCATATTGAACGGTTTTTTTTATCTGTTTATATATAAATTTAAAATTCCTGTCTCTGTTTACAATAATTTTTATTTCCATCTACATACATGTATATATACATGTTATTGTTGATTTACACTTTGATATATAAAGTTTGAAAACAAGGAGCCTTATTTGTGATTAAAAGAATACTTTTTGCCGCCAATACTGTTTTGTCTATTTGATACAAATATTTTAGAACTATATCGCATTTACCCTGAAATGTCATTTTAGATAAAACAAACTGTATAAACGTCATAATAAAAATGTCAAATAATTACATTTAGAGCTAAGGCATAGCTATACCTGTTAAATTGTTAGTTATTTAGAATAAAGCGTCCTTTATTTTAATATTCCTTTTATGAATGAAATAAAAAAATGTTTAGTAAAATGAAACCATGTATGATACTCAGTTTTGTAGTTTGGTTACGATTTTCTGAGATAGAGACCCACATTTATTTTTTTGCTATATAACTTTCGTAAACATCAAACATTACACAACTCCGTCTGTTAAGTACCAAAGGCAGGAAGTTCATTCTGGACGATCGTTTTTCTGATATTGCAACAGCAACGACCAGCAGAAGAAGTCTTTTTATTCCCGAGGTACACATTTCACAATATCGGCAACAATCGTGGTTCACGTCGACCACCGAAAGACTCGTCATTAAATGTAATTGTTTCACGCGACCCGCACGCGAGACTGTTTTCAGGCTTTATCGATAATGTGTTCCTAGCTGGGTGGAAAGTGTCAAACGAGTTGAAACAGGTTCCCACTCTGAAATATGTAGTGAACGATTTTGTATGTGGCTATAACACATCTTTCGCCGATTTTCTTGATATTATAACGATTAAAGCTTTAAATGGTGGGGGCATTAATCGACATTTGGCACCAGTGTATCTGCTATGTAATGTTTGCGATATAAGGTATCAAGCTGTGTCGCATACAGAAACGTTAACAGCAGATACAGAATATATCGTGGACAAACTACAAGTTACTGATAGTGAGAGAATGTCCCTGCAACAAATGTTCCAGAGGGAAGAAATGAACAAAACTCTCAGAGGATTACTAGCAAGTGAAGTACGTCCATTGAGATTACCAAAGGAAACTTGTCCAGATCAACTAGCATATCTATATAAACTCTGGCGGTCCCTTCAGATACAAGGGTATCTGCACATACAAAGTACTTTTCCCTGGGACTTTTTTGAAAACCAAAAAAAAGAGGATTCCATTGTTAAGCTAATACTGGACACAATAGCGGGGCGTCCACTGTCAAACAAAGACAGGAAGTTACAAAGACGTGATGTCTTGGTATCTGCGTACAAAAATGTAGGGAAAAAACTATCAAAAGAATACAGAAAATGTTTATGATGGATTTTCGTTTATTTGGCTATGATATTAACCCACCATCGTGAATGGTGTTTGCACTCAATGTATTTACATAGATCTTGCTCTCCGATTGGTGGTTTGATAGTTTATTTTCTAGCTAATTATACTAAAAATATATGCAAAGATGGGGTTTAAAATTTCATCATGATTGTTTGTTATTCTTTGAAACTATTACTTCTTACGTTCTGATCCTGACAGAAAGCACATCAATATACTGGAAGCACTGGTTCTCGCCTGCCTGATTTTCCGTGATATGATACTAGTCGATATAACTTCGTTAGAGGATGCAAAAGGTGAAATCAACCACTATGGGTAATTAACATTAGCGGATGGTCCCTGTTAGAATATCAACGTATAGTCAATACAATAAGGCATCATTATGTTTTGGTATTTAATAACAAAATAAAAGTATATTAAAATTGACATCAGTGTCCCTATTTAAAATGACACTATCTTAGTGTTGTCTATCTCTGTACTGTAGTTTATTTATATAGATATATATATACTCTCATAATTGTTTAGATTGTTTATTGTCTTTTTAAGATGTTTCAGATTGAATAAATATGTATTTATGTGCTACAGTTTTTATAGGGATTGAATGGATTTTTTTCATGTACATTGCGGCAATGAATAGCAGTAGCTGATCTACATATCCGGTGGAGCGCGTTAGCACAATTCATTTATTTACGTTACGATGAACTACAGTAAAAAAAAGTTTTAACCATTTTAGTAAATTCATTATTTTTTATGAGTATCGGACAGAAAACCATAAAAAAGGAACAGCCAGAACTCCAGCCTACACATAAAATTCAAATGTTCAACTTCCGCCGATCAGCGGATTTTGTTGACAAATATATATCTGTAATCTAATAATAACCAACACTTGATATTCCTTTCACTTTTGAAAGTTGATCTTATGTTTTTTTGTTGTTGCATTAAACACCGCATATTATAAAGTCTATTTCAAAAAGTTTATGTCCTCACTTTTTCAAATCATCGGTCACCATAGTAACCATACAGGACACCCATCGGCAGTAGGCATCTAGAGCTCATTTGAAGGTAAATGTACAGCCGTTGAATATTTGACAAAATAAAACTGCAGATGTAAATGGTGATAAATTGATGGATGAGGTGCCCTGTGCCATAACAAAGTTCTCTGGGTTTAATGTGCAAGTTGAGGTCACGGGGATTACCAAGCCGGACGTTTGGGTGTTAGAAACCACGAGGAGCCGATTGCGGGTCGAAAGTCAGTATTTAATATGACAATGTTATAAAAAAATAAAAAATAAAATAAAAAAGAATAATTTTAATTATATTATGGTCGCCATTTATGATTTTTGTAATTTTTATTATTATTCGCCTCTATCTTATCTCATAGAAGGAGAGATGACTCTTCTCATAAACTATACTCTGCGTAGTAATATGATTTGTCGTTGTGTGTGAAATCAGCTAACCGGTTGCACGATAATCGTTGTATTCATAGTGTAATCATGGTCTAATGGTAGTTGTTTTCAGTTGGTAGATTTATGCACAGAACAAACATCAATAATGTAAGTATAATGTTGTAATCAATACGAAGCAGCTATCATATGTGTGACGTCGAGGCATGATCTTTCAGGGATTATAAAAAAATATTTCAAATTTGCTCTGAATGTAAATTATAAAAGATTCTGTTCTGTTGATGTGTATGGGGTAAAAACCTCAATGGGTCTGGAGAAAATGATATTTCATATGAAATGCTCTGCAGTTTATTGAATTCCTGTCAATACGCATTGATGTTTATAAACTCCATAAACCTCACAAGAACTTGATTCTCTTTAGGTAAACATATACTAGCATGCTATATATCTCGTCGGAGTACACAACATTCCCTTAAAATAGAAAGCATATCACATGTATCATTCACTCTACAAAACAAATGAACCTTTAAAGCGTACGCAATTGATCTACTCAATTTACAAGGAGGATATCATTAGCAATCGTAAACATCTACATCGTATTGCATTATATTTATAATCACCTTAGGGCAATTTTTCAACATACAGCTACCATACGCTTCAAATTAATAGCCTGTAAGAGTTGTCAGATAACAAGAGGCCCTATGGGCCTGAATTGCTCACCTGGTTTTAATCTCACACTTGTAATCTTAAAAGTGGACTAAAATAAACTACAGTCAGAATAGCAGTGTTTGATTCATAAAAACGTATTAAAAGATTTAAACATATGAAGCCTGTGACCTTGAATGTCGAACAAGGACATTAGGGTGAACAGAATTTATAGTCTTCAAACCCAGCATGCTTCTAGCAAAATATCATTATCCTGCACCTTTTGGTACAGAACAAATCATTTAAAGATGTAAACATATATTGACCACTGTAACCTTGAGTATTGGCGAAGGTCATTCATTTGAACAAACTTGGTAGCACTTCATACCAGCATGTTAATGGCCAAATGTCATCACCGTTTGCCTTTTGCTTATTAAGAAGAAGTCATTTAAAGGTTTTTGAACATATTTGACCCCTGTGACCTTGAATATTTGTCAAGGTCATTTATTTGAACAAACTTGGTATTCCTTCATCCTAGCATGTTAATGGCAAACTATCATCACCCTAGGCCTCTCGGGTATTCAGAAGAGGTTGTTTAAAGGTTTTAAACATATTTGACCCCTGTGACCGTGAATTTAGTTCAAAGTAATTTATTTGAACAAACTTGGTAGCCCTTCATTCCTATTTGCTTCTGGCCAAATATCATCACCCTAGGCCTCTTGGTTATAAAGAAGAAGTTGTTTAAAGTAAAATATTGACGCCGCACAACGGCATAAGCTCACTTGGCCCTTCTGGCCAGGTGAGCTAATAATCGATATGACATTTTTTGTGAAACAATCGCATAATATAAGTAATCTATTAAGATATTTGTACACATTTTAACAATAAGGCTACACAAATGTTACAAAGAAATGTTATAAAAAATAATTGGAATCGGGGTATCAATCGTCTAGAATATTTTGTGAGGATAACAAAAACAGCTTAAAGACAGTACATTTATCTCTATATATTGAATTTTATCCCACCTGGATTATCTAATTTTATTTTCTTGGAATTTTACGAAGAAAATACTATCTTTTTTGGTAGGAAAAAAGGTTTGATTGCCAACTTTTGATAATTGATATCAAACCCAAAATTAAAAGTATTTGACTACCGGATGTGGTATTCAATACGAGATCCAACTTATGAATTACAGAATCAGCAGAAATAAGTGAAACATAGTTTATTTATTCCCGTTGCTAACAACTGTTGCTTACATCTTTTTAATTCCATTTCTTTTGCTTTATTGAGTTCTACAGTATATAACCGTAATTAATGATATTTTCCATGGCGCAAAAGCCATAATTCATCTCACATTTGATTATTTTCTCTTCTCCCGTTTTTATTGGAGCGCATTTTTATCAGGGATATGAGTTTCCTTGTAAACATCATAAGTTGATGACGTCTTATACATGTGTACTGCAACAGATATGGTATAGATAATACGTCATATACCAATAACGCTCATTTTTAATGTTTACATGTTGACATATGAAACCTTTATTTATTATCAAATGTTTATTTTCAATTACGAAACAAGAAATGTTACAACATGTACAAGTTAATTTCACATTTTATAGTCATTCACGGTCCATTCATAGTTTCACTTCGAGAACATGTCTCGAAGGCATTTTGGTAAGTAATCCAATTATATATCTACGAAATGATTCGAACTACTTTGGCCACCTGAAGCGAGTTATGACGCTGATCAATAACCTATTGTAAGTATTTATGTTAAGGTGAGTCCATGCAATAAGTAAGGGTAAAATCAAACGAAAGTGGCGTTAACAAATCAACCCTATTTAGCCACTTGAATTTATGTCGTTAAATCACGCCTGCCTATGAGCATGCGCATACAAATAAAGCAAATGAGAACCTCACCTATTGCCAAAAGTCCATTCGACCTCTTTGTAGTTTCCTCCGACCTTCAAATCTCGTAAGGATGGAAAAACAGTAACCAAAAACTAAAGACTGTCTTCTCTACTATTTCACAGGTGAGTCTTTTTAATATTTGTCTTAATTGACATGTTCCTCCATATTTGTTGTAAATGTTATTCATCATAATATTTTGATTTATAATCATTTATAATATTAATTAAGTGTACGTTTTATGACCTTTGGCATGCTACATGTATACAAACTATCACAAATCATACATTTTTTGATTTTCAACACAGTGCATTTACGTCAAAAATGTGTTATATGTTTATTCAATGTTTAAACATTTATTGCTTATAATCATGTGTGCTGTGAAATACAGGAAATTCTTATTACTTTTAAATCTCATGTTTGCAAATTTTGGTGTGTTATGTGGCTAGGCATTATTTAATAATTTCTTAGTACAAAACATCAATTCGTCAATTTGGCGTCCGAATATCATTTTTTTTCACAACCCCAGAGTACGTCGCATCATTTGACTCGTTTTCTAAAGTACATGTACCTATCTTGTACATGTTTATTAATATCATTCTGCTTTAACGAGTCTGCCATTTGTATTAAAAACAATGGCTGGGGTGATTACAGACATCAACCCCCTAACAAATTGTTTACAGCGTTTTTATTATTTCTTTCTTAATTAAAAAAGAATAACCTAGAAAGTGCGTAGGTTCTGATGATTTGTGATATATAATGATTCATAATTTTGTACCATAGATAACTAGTATTCACAACATAAGTTTGTGCATCATAGACCACCTTTTTGGTAACAGTGGAAATTTACAGTATTAACATTATAGCTTATATCGTTATAGTGCCATCATTTAGAGTAACTCTTTCTTTGACATGTTTAATTCATAAAATGACTTAGCGATATGGATGGTCGGTTGGCGCAGTGGAAATCGCATTCGCCTTTCACCAATAGGAACGGGGCATGCTTCTCAAACAGTCACCTGCCCGACCACGTTCGTCTTCGTGTAGTTTCTTTTTTCCTCACATTAAAAGTTAGAGCCTTAGTGTATTAAGGGAGAATTTAAACAGTTTTTGTTATGTTTACAATACATTTACTTAAATCATTTTGTATTTTTAGCCAAACTGTTTGTGACCGAATTATTTTCCAATTTTGATCCAATGTATGCTTAAACTGGAATTAATATCATACCGGAAGCATACTTGCTTAAATGGAAAAAACGATGTTTTTTTATTATTATTAATATTAAACTAGTTTTTACGTGTTTTTTATTTAGTGTTTTCAATAAGGTTTCTTTTGATTATAAACAACAGCCAAACATGGTGTTCGGATATCCATCTTGATGTTGATCTTCTTTGATAGTGCCATTAATTTAAATCTATTCATTTACTATTATCATATACATTACGGTTCTATATTTTAAAACTTTCTGGGATGGAATAAAACTACAGTAATTACAGTAGAATTGTTATTACTTTATGAACATTCACTCATATGGTGTTTGAAAAAAATGAAAAACAAACAAACTGATTTGGAAAACAAAAATCGGCTCAGAAATAGCTTGGTGAACTCAAAAGCACAAGACTCATTTTTAACTAGACGACATTGAATATGTCCCCTTGTATTCTGAATGGAAAACTATCAAGATTCGAATGTATACCGTAAAGTATAAACGGAAACACAAATTTGTTGAAATTTAAGCATCAAACAATGAACTTAAGCAAAGTAAAATATATCAATATGGCTACATCGGTATGTGGCGTGAATACTCCTTTGTTGGTGATACAAAGAAGGGACTGACAGAATGCCTGATGTACTCCTCCCTTCATGGGGGTGTTTGAAAGGGATTCCATATTTGTAAGATAGTTTCCGGATTACAAATAATACCTCATGTCTTACATACATAATTTCGAAAATAATCCTTTTCGGACAGCCGAGTCGGTGATAATTTCCTCTGATGTCAGCTGTTGTTTCTCCACTGTTCCAGATAAATAATCCATTCAAAACTTGTATATTTATCAACATAGCGTGTTGAGCTGGCACCTTGTGTTCATGTTAAGGTGATTTTAATAAGCCTACAGTGAAATAATAATTACATATATCAGCAGAGCACCGTGGTGGACAGCGGTCTGTGTACGATGTACTATGGTGTATTGACTCAGAGATGGAAACTATCCAACTGATACTTTTAGCTTACTCAATAACACTTGGAATCACTGTGCTGTGTTTTTACAGAGGTATGTTTGTTTTATTATTTCGCGTTTGTTTTAAACGACAACACAATAAGCCCGCGGTAAAATTACGGCTTACTAAAATAATTCAAATATCAAATTATCTACGTCAACAACCATATTCGAGTGGATTGATAGAGAATAATATAGAGTCTGCGTCGCATCAGGCGAATTGATAGACAGACAAATTTGCATTCAGAGTCTGATTGTAAGGTTCTCTTTCAAAATACAAGGAGGTTTACTGCTCGAGTATGGTTTAGTCCCGGAGGTTTGCCATAAACTTGGTGACCACACTTATCTCTTTTCCAAAGTAGCACGCGCCATAATATACACACTTTAATCATTGCTAATTTGAAATTAACCCGCATTTCATTATGTTTTAAGATTGATATCATTAAGGGTTTTATGCAAGTCCCAATCTGTTTCAACAATATTAAAAACTAATTCGAACTGCCATCGTTTTGGCCCCGACCATCACCGATCGCGATGAGTCCTACTTTTGAACACCATATTTATTTCTAAAATACATAGCTGCAATTATATGTGTGTTTCTAACGTTCATCTTTTATCTTTATAAATATTCAATGCAAAATATTTTCAAAGTTCATACTTGATTTACCAAATATGTAATTAAAAAAAAAGAAAATGTAGAAATTTTTTAAATTTCTACTTTACAATACGAAAGTCAGAAAACCAGATTATTTATATATTCTATGGATTATCTTTTCCATAATGTATGAACACACAAATTGTTAATTACTTTTCCCTAATTTCAGCCTTTTCAGTCAAATTATACTCATTTTAATACATTGTATAATAGGGTCAAGTCATGTGGAACATGTAAAGACACCATGCGAAGCAGCATCAGGAAATGTGGAATATGTAAAACCACAAAGCGAAGCAGTATCAAGAAATAAAGAACATAGAAAGCTACAAAGCAAAGCAACATCAAATGATATGATACCTGTAAAGCAACAATCAAAAGAAGCATTCACCATTGAGCCCTGGAAAAGCAGAATGGACGCCTTGAAGAGGGGCTGTGCATCAGGACGTAAACAATACCAACTTACCACTTCACAAGTTTCACAGCTGTACTACAGTTCTAGTCGGGCAGGTTTCTCTGTCTGTAAAGTACCAAAGGCGGGGAGTACATTTTGGACGATCATGTTTCTGATTCTGCAACACCAAAAACCTCCGGAAAAAGTATTTTTGATACCAAGGAACAAACTTCACAATAAGGCCAAAGGCCGTGAATCACGTCAACCCCCAAACGACTCGTCATTAAATATAATCGTTTCACGCGACCCTTACACACGCCTTTTTTCAGGTTTTATCGATAAGGTCTTCTTAGCAGGACGGAAATTGGAAGAAAATCAAGACACCAGCAATGCATATATCATAAACGATTTAGTATGTGGCTATAATACAACTTTTGCTGATTTCCTAGATGTCATCACCAAAAACGCTTTAAATGGAGGGAAAATTAATCAGCACTTGGCACCGGTTTATTTGCTGTGCAGTGCTTGCAATATCAAATATCAAGCAGTGTCGCATGCGGAAACGTTAACAGCCGACACAGAATACATTGTGGACAAATTACAAGTTTCCGATAGTGAGAAAAGGTCTTTGAAGCAAATGTTCCACAGGGAGGAAATTAACAAAACTCTCAGAGGATTACTAGCAAGTGAAGTACGTCCATTGAGAT
This sequence comes from Mizuhopecten yessoensis, assembly GCF_002113885.1. Lineage (NCBI taxonomy): Eukaryota > Metazoa > Mollusca > Bivalvia > Pectinida > Pectinidae > Mizuhopecten > Mizuhopecten yessoensis. Next base: position 187,086 of record NW_018408921.1, read on the forward strand.
TACCAAAGGAAATTTGTCCAGATCAACTAGCATATCTATATAAACTCTGGCAGTCCCTTCAGATACAAGGCTATCTGCACATACAAAGTACTTTTCCCTGGGACTTTTTCGAGAACGAAAATAATTTTGAAGAGAGCTCCATTGTTAAGCTAATACTGGACACAATGGCGAGGCGTCCACTGTCAAACAAAGACAGGAAGTTACAAAGACGTGATGCCTTGGTATCTGCGTACAAAAATGTAGGAAAAGAAACTATCAAAAGAATCCAGAAAATGTTTATGATGGATTTTCGTTTATTTGGTTATGATATTAACCCACCAACGTGAATGGTGTTTGCACTCAGTGTATTTACATAGATCTTGCTCTCCGATTGGTTGTTTGGCAGTCTATTTTATACATGTAGCTAATTATACTAAAAAGATATGAAAAGATGGGGTTTAAATCTCGTCCAGGTTGTTTGTTATTCTTTGAAAATATTACTTATTACGTTCTTATTCTGACAGCAGGCACATCAACATACTGGAAACACTGGTTTTGGTATTCAATAACAAAATAAAAGTATATTAAAATTGACATCATTGTTCCTATTTTAAATGATGCTATCTAAGTGTATATCCGGTCAAATTTTACACTTTGTAATAATAGCTTTTTTTGATGTTACACTGTCATAGTGCTAACCTTCAGCTAGCAATACCTGTGTAACATACTAGTATTCATTATTTAACTCCACTTTATAAAAGAATTGTTAAAATACTGATTTTGACGATCATTTTTTTTCTTAGTAACAGAATAAACTTATATATGTAACATTTGATACCTTTGTTTTTTCTAGTTGATATTATTTTCATCTCAGTTTTTCAAATGCATTTCTATTGAGAATTTCATTTCTACAGTATCGAATGGTATCTTAAAGTAGTAATGCATGGCACATAAAACAACAACTGTAATCGCATATTTTAATAAAATCACTTCCTCCTCAATTTTTAATATAATTCATTATTGCTCATTAATGTACTTTAATTACAGTGTACATGTATGAAGTTAGAATAATAAAAACAAACTTTTGATCCTATGAATTGACGAAGTACTCTGTATTAGATTTTATTTATATAGATATATATATATATACTCCCATAATTGTTTAGATCATTTACTGTCTTTTTAGGATGTTTCAGATTGAATAAATATGTATTGATGTGCTACAGTTTTTATGTAGGGATTAAATGGATTTTTTTCCCATATACATTGCGGCAATGAATAGCAGTAGCTAATCTACATTTCCTGTGGAGCGCGTTAATTCAATTCATATATTAACGTTAAGATGAACTACAATCAAAAAACGTTATAACCATTTTAGTAAATTCATTATTTTTTTTATTAGTATCGGACAGAAAACCATAAAAAAAGGAACAGCCTGAACTCAAGCCTAAACACAAAATTCAAATATTCAATTTCCGCCGATCAGCGAATTTTGTTGAAAAATATATATTTGTAATCTAATAATAATCAACACTTGATATTCCTGTCATTTTTTAAAGTTGATCTTATAGTTTTTTTGTTGCATTAAACACCGCATATTATAACGTCTATTTCAAAAAGTTTACGTCCTCACTATTTCAAATCATCGGTCACCATAGTAACCATACAGGACACCCATCGGCAGTAGGCATCTAGAGCTCATTTGAAGTTAAATGTACAACTGTTGAATATGCGGTTTGCCAAAACACCTGCAGATGTAAATGATGATAAATTCATGGATGAAGTGCCCTGTGCCATAACAAAGTTCTCTGGGTTTTATGTGCAACTTGATGTCACGGGGATTACCAACCCGGACGTTTGGGTGTTAGAAAGTTCGTTACCACGAGGAACCGTTTGCGGTTCGAAAGTCAGTTTCTAATATGACAATGTTATAAAAAAAATGATCAAAATGAATAATATTGATTGTATTATGGTCGCTATTTGTGATTTTTGTAATTGCTCGGAGAAGGGGAGATAACTCTTCTCAGAAACTGTACTCTGCGAAGTAATATGATATGTCATTGCGTGTGAAATCAGCTGACCGGTTGCACGATAATCGTTGTATTCATAGTGTAATCATGGTCTAATGGTAGTTGTTTTCAGTTGGTAGATTTATGTACAGAACAAACATCAAGAATGTAAGTATAATGTTGTAATCAATACGAAACAGCTATCATATGTGTGACGTCGAGGCATGAACTTTCAGGGATTATAAAAAAATATTTCAAATTTGCTCTGAATGTAAATTATAAAAGATTCTGTTCTGTTGATGTGTATGGGGTAAAAACCTCAATGGGTGTGGAGAAAATGATATTTCATATGAACTGCTTTGCAGTTTATTGAATTCCTGTCAATACGCATTGATGTTTATAAACTCCATAAATCTCACAAGAACTTGATTCTCTTTAGGAACAAATATATTAGCATGCTATATATCTCATCGGAGCACACACCATTCCCTTAAAATATAAAGCATATCATATATAACATACACTCTACAAAACAAATGAACCATTAAAGCGTACGCAATTGATCTACTCAATTTACAAGGAGGATATCATTAGCAACGTAAACATCCACATCGTATTGCATTATATATATAATCACCTAAGGGCAATTTTTTCAACATACAGCTACCATACGCTTCAAATTAATAGCCTGTAAGAGTTGTCAGATAACAAGAGGCCCAATGGGCCTGAATTGCTCGCCTGGTTTTAATCTCACACTTGTAATCTTAAAAGTGGACTAAAATAAATTACAGTCAGAATAGCAGTGTTTGATTCATAAAACTTATTAAAAGATTTACACATATGAAGCCTGTGACCTTGAATGTCTAACAAAGACATTAGGGTGAACAGAATTTATAGTCTTCAAACCCAGCATGCTTCTAGCAAAATATCATTACCCTGGACCTTTTGGTACAGAACAAATCATTTAAAGATGTAAACATATATTGACCACTGTAACCTTGAGTATTGGCGAAGGTCATTCATTTGAACAAACTTGGTAGCACTTCATACCAGCATGTTAATGGCCAAATGTCATCACCGTTTGCCTTTTGCTTATTAAGAAGAAGTCATTTAAAGGTTTTTGAACATATTTGACCCCTGTGACCTTGAATATTTGTGAAGGTCATTTATTTGAACAAACTTGGTATTTCTTCATCCTAGCATGTTAATGGCAAACTATCATCACCCTAGGCCTCTCGGGTATTCAGAAGAGGTTGTTTAAAGGTTTTAAACATATTTGACACCTGTGACCTTGAATTTAAGTCATGGGCATTCATTTGAACAAACTTGGTAGTCCTTCATCCCAGCATTTTCTTGGCCAAATATCATCACCCTAGGCCTCTTGGTTATTCAGAAGAAGTTGTTTAAATGTTTTGTACATATTTGACCCCTGTGACCGTGAATTTAGTTCAAGGTAATCTATTTGAACAAACTTGGTAGCCCTTCATTCCTATTTGCTTCTGGCCAAATATCATCACCCTAGGCCTCTTGGTTATAAAGAAGAAGTTGTTTAAAGTAAAATATTGACGCCGCACAACGGCATAAGCTCACTTGGCCCTTCTGGCCAGGTGAGCTAATAATCGATATGACATTTTTTTGTGAAACAATCGCATAATATAAGTAATCTATCAAGATATTTGTACACATTTTAACAATAAGGCTACACAAATGTTACAAAGAAATATTATAAAAAAGAATTGGAATCGGGGTATCAATTGTCTAGAATATTTTGTGAGGATAACAAAAACAGCTTAAAGACAGTACATTTATCTCTATATATTGAATTTTATCCCCCCTGGATTATCTAATTTTATTTTCTTGGAATTTTACGAAGAAAATACTATCTTTTTTGGTAGGAAAAAAGGTTTGATTGCCAACTTTTGATAATTGATATCAAACCCAAAATTAAAAGTATTTGACTACCGGATGTGGTATTCAATACGAGATCCAACTTTATGAATTACAGAATCAGCAGAAATAAGTGAAACATAGTTTATTTATTCCCGTTGCTCACAACTGTTGCTAACATCTTTTTAATTCCATTTCTGTTGCTTTATTGAGTTCTACAGTATATAACCGTAATTTATTATATTTTCCATGGCGCAAAAGCCATAATTCATCTCACATTTGATTATTTTCTCTTCTCCCGTTTTTATTGGAGCGCATTTTTATCATGGATATGAGTTTCCTTGTAAACATCATAAACTGATGACGTCTTATACATGTGTACTGTTTATCATTGACGTCATAACAGCATTTAGTTGCGCGATGAAGCTATATATATACGTATGTTAAAAATAAATATCTTGTTAAGAAAAAAAAATCCACTATATATAATATATCTAGCAACAAACACGAAGTGGATATAAAGCAATATTCGTAAGAATGTGCTCACTGTTATTTAACTATTTTCAATAAGATTGAAGAACAAATAATATAATGAAAAATATAAATAATATGATCACGAAGAACACAAAAAATCATGAAAACTACAAACACCTGTACGATATGAAATGGCAGGCGAGCAACAGATATGGTATAGACAATACGTCAAATACCAGAAACGCTCGTTTTTAATGTTTACATGTTGATTTATGAAACCTTTATTTATTATCAAATGTTTATTTTCAAGTACGAAACAAGAAATGTTACAACATGTACAAGTTAATTTCACATTTTATAGTCATTCACGGTCCATTCATAGTTTCACTTCGAGAACATGTCTCGAAGGCATTTTGGTAAGTAATCCAATTGTATATCTACGAAATGATTCGAACTACTTTGGCCGCCTGAAGCGAGTTATGACACTGATCAATAACCTATTGTAAGTATTTATGTTAAGGTGAGTCCATGCAATAAGTAAGGGTAAAATCAAACGAAAGTGGCGTGAACAAATCAACCCTATTTAGCCACTTGAATTTATGTCGTTAAATCACGCTTGCCTATGAGCATGCGCATACAAATAAAGCAAATGAGAACCTCACCTATTGCCAAAAGTCCATTCGACCTCTTTGTAGTTTCCTCCGACCTTCAAATCTCGTAAGGATGGAATAACAGTAACCCAAAACTAAAGAATGTCTTCTCTACTATTTCACAGGTGAGTCTTTTTAATATTTGTCTTAATTGACATGTTCCTCGGTATTTGTTGTAAATGTTATTCACCATAATATTTTGATTTACAATCATTTATAATATTAATAAGTGTACGTTTTATGACCTTTAGCATGCTACATGTATACAAACTATCACAAATCATACATTTTTTTTATTTCAACACAGTGCATTTACGTCAAAAATGTGTTATATGTTTATTCAATGTTTAAACATTTATTGCTTATAATCATGTGTGCTGTGAAATACAGGAAATTCTTATTACTTTTAAATCTCATGTTTGAAAATTCTGGTGTGTTATGTAGCTAGGCATTATTTAATAAGTTCTTTATACAAAACGTCAATTCGTCAATTTGGCGTCAGAATATCATTTTTTTTCACAACCCCAGAGTACGTCGATTCATTTCACTCGTTTTCTAAAGTACATGTATCTATCTGGTACATGTTAATTAATATCATTCTGCTTTAACGAATCTGCCATTTATATTAAAAACAATGGCTGGGGTGATGACAGACATCAACCCCCTAACAAATTGTTTACAGCGTTTTTATTATTTATTTATTTCTTGATTAAAAAAGAATAACCTAGAAAGAGCGTAGGTTTTGCTGATTTGTGATATATACCGATTCATAATTTTGCACGATAGATAACTAGTATTCACAACATAAGTTTGTGCATCATAGACCATCTTTTTGGTAACAGTGGAAATTTACAGTATTAACATTATAGCTTATATCGTTATAGTGCCATCATTTAGAGTAACTCTTTCTTTGACATGTTTAATTCATAAAATGACTTAGCAATATGGATGGTCGGTTTGCGCAGTGGAAATCGCATTCGCCTTTCACCAATAGGAACGGGGCATGCTTCTCAAACAGTCACCTGCCCGACCACGTTCGTCTTCGTGTAATTTGTTTTTTCCTCACCTTAAAAGTTCGAGCCTTAGTGTATTAAGGGAGAATTTAAACAGTTTTTGTTATGTTTACAATACATATACTTAAAACTGCTGATGTTGTCTTTTTGAGCTGTGTATTTTGTATTTTTAGCCAAACTGTTTGTGACCGAATTATTTTCCAATTGTTATATCCAATGTATGCTCAAACTGGAATTAATAACATACCGGAAGCATACTTGCCTAAATGGAAAAAACGATGTTTTTTTATCATTATTATTAATATTAAACTTGTTTTTACGTGTTTTTTATTTAGTGTTTTCAATAAGGTTTCTTTTGATTATAAACAACAGCCAAACATGGTGTTCGGATATCCATCTTGATGTTGATCTTGTTTGATAGTGCCATTAATTTAAATCTATTCATTTACTATTATCATATACATTACGGTTTTATATTTTAAAACTTTCTGGGATGGAAAAAAACTACAGTAATTACAGTAGAATTGTTATTACTTTATGAACATTCACTCATATGCTGTTTGAAAAAAATGAAAAACAAACAAACTGATTTGGAAAACAAAAATCGGCTCAGAAATAGCTTGGTGAACTCAAAAGCTCAAGACTCATTTCAAACTAGACGACATTGAATATGTCCCCTTTTATTCTGAATGGAAAACTATCAAGATTCGAATGTATACCGTAAAGTAAAAACGGAAACACAAATTTGTTGAAATTTAAGCATCAAACAATCAACTTAAGCAAAGTAAAATATATCAATATGGCTATATCGCTATGTGGCGTGAATATTCCTTTGTTGGCGATACAAAGAAGGGACCGACAGAATGCCTGATGTACTCCTCCCTTCATTGAGGTGTTTGAAAGGGATTCCATATTTGTAAGATAGTTTCCGGATTACAAATAATACCTCATGTCTTATATACATAATTTCGAAAATAATCCTTTTCGGACAGCCGAGTCGGTGGTAATTTCCTCTGACCTCAGCTGTAGTTTCTCCACTGTTCCAGATAAACAATCCATTCAAAACTTCTTTATGTATCAATATTGCGTGATGAGCTGGCACCTTGTGTTCATGTTAAGGTGATTTTAATGAGCCTACAGTGAAATAATAATTACATATATCAGCAGAGCACCGTGGTGGACAGCGGTCTGTGTACGATGTACTATGGTGTATTGACTCATAGATGGAAACTTATCCAACTGATACTTTTAGCTTACTCAATAACACTTGGAATCACTGTGCTGTGTTTTTACAGAGGTATGTTTGTTTTATTATTTCGCGTTTGTTTTAAACGACAACACAATTAGCCTGCGGTAAAATTACGGCTTACTAAAATAATTCAAATATCAAATTATCTACGCCAACAACCATATTCGAGTGGATTGATAGAGAATAATATAGAGTCTGCGTCGCATCAGGCGAATTGATAGACAGACACATTTGCATTCAGAGTCTGATTGTAAGGTTTTCTTTCAAAATACAAGGAGGTTTACTGCTCGAGTATGGTTTAGTCCCGGAGGTTTGCCATAAACTTGGTGACCACACTTATCTCTTTTCCAAAGTAGCACGCTCCATAATATACACACTTTACTCATTGTTAATTTGAAATTAACCCGCATTTCATTATTTGTTTTAAGATTGATATCATTCCGGGTTTTATGCAAGTCCCAATCTGTTTCAACAATATTAAAAACTAATTCGAACTGCCATCGTTTTGGCCCCTACCATCACCGATCGCGATGAGTTCTACTTTTGAACACCATATTTATTTCTAAAATACATAGCTGCAATTATATGTGTTTCTAACGTTCATCTTTTATCTTTATAAATATTCAATGCAAAATATTTTCAAAGCTCATACTTGATTTACCAAATATGTAATTAAAAAAAAATATGTAGAAAAATTTTAAATTTCTACTTTACAAAACCAAAGTCAGAAAACCAGATTATTTATATATTCTATGGATTATCTTTTCCATAATGTATGAACACACAAATTGTTAATTACTTTTCCCTAATTTCATCCTTTTCAGACTAATTATACTCATTTTAATACATTGTATAATAGGGTCAAGTAATGTGGAACATGTAAAGACACCATGCGAAGCAGCATCAGGAAATGTGGAATATGTAAAACCACAAAGCGAAGCAGTATCAAGAAATAAAGAACATAGAAAGCTACAAAGCAAAGCAACATCAAATGATATGATACCTGTAAAGCAACCATCAAAAGAAGCATTCACCATTGAGCCCTGGAAAAGTAGAATGGACGCCTTGAAGAGGGGCTGTGCATCAGGACGTAAACAATACCAACTTACCACTTCACAAGTTTCACAGCTGTACTACAGTTCTAGTCGGGCAGGTTTCTCTGTCTGTAAAGTACCAAAGGCGGGGAGTACATTCTGGACGATCATGTTTCTGATTCTGCAACAGCAAAAACCACCGGAAAAAGTATTTTTGATACCAAGGAACAAACTTCACAATAAGGCCAAAGGCCGTGAATCACGTCAACCCCCAAACGACTCGTCATTAAATATAATCGTTTCACGCGACCCTTACACACGCCTTTTTTCAGGTTTTATCGATAAGGTCTTCTTAGCAGGACGGAAATTGGAAGAAAATCAAGACACCAGCAATGCATATATCATAAACGATTTAGTATGTGGCTATAATACAACTTTTGCTGATTTCCTAGATGTCATCACCAAAAACGCTTTAAATGGAGGGAAAATTAATCAGCACTTGGCACCGGTTTATTTGCTGTGCAGTGCTTGCAATATCAAATATCAAGCAGTGTCGCATGCGGAAACGTTAACAGCCGACACAGAATACATTGTGGACAAATTACAAGTTTCCGATAGTGAGAAAAGGTCTTTGAAGCAAATGTTCCACAGGGAGGAAATTAACAAAACTCTCAGAGGATTACTAGCAAGTGAAGTACGTCCATTGAGATTACCAAAGGAAATTTGTCCAGATCAACTAGCATATCTATATAAACTCTGGCAGTCCCTTCAGATACAAGGCTATCTGCACATACAAAGTACTTTTCCCTGGGACTTTTTCGAGAACGAAAATAATTTTGAAGAGAGCTCCATTGTTAAGCTAATACTGGACACAATGGCGAGGCGTCCACTGTCAAACAAAGACAGGAAGTTACAAAGACGTGATGCCTTGGTATCTGCGTACAAAAATGTAGGAAAAGAAACTATCAAAAGAATACAAAAAATGTTTATGATGGATTTTCGTTTATTTGGTTATGATATTAACCCACCAACGTGAATGGTGTTTGCACTCAGTGTATTTACATAGATCTTGCTCTCCGATTGGTTGTTTGGCAGTCTATTTTATACATGTAGCTAATTATACTAAAAAGATATGAAAAGATGGGGTTTAAATCTCGTCCAGGTTGTTTGTTATTCTTTGAAAATATTACTTATTACGTTCTTATTCTGACAGCAGGCACATCAACATACTGGAAACACTGGTTTTGGTATTCAATAACAAAATAAAAGTATATTAAAATTGACATCATTGTTCCTATTTTAAATGACGCTATCTAAGTGTATATCAGGTCAAATTTTACACTTTGTAATAATAGCTTTTTTTGATGTTACACTGTCATAGTGCTAACCTTCAGCTAGCAATACCTGTGTAACATACTAGTATTCATTATTTAACTCCACTTTATAAAAAAAATGTTAAATTACTGATTTTGACGATCATTTTTTTTCTTAGCAACAGAATAAACTTATATATGTAACATTTGATACCTTTGTTTTTTCTAGTTGATATTATTTTCATCTCAGTTTTTCAAATGCATTTCTATTGAGAATTTCATTTCTACAGTATCGAATGGTATCTTAAAGTAGTAATGCATGGCACATAAAACAACAACTGTACTCGCATATTTTAACAAAATCACTTCCTCCTCAATTTTTAATATAATTCATTATTGCTCATTAATGTACTTTAATTACAGTGTACATGTATGAAGTTAGAATAATAAAAACAAACTTTTGAACCTATGAATTGACGAAGTACTCTGTATTAGATTTTATTTATATAGATATATATATATATATACTCCCATAATTGTTTAGATCATTTACTGTCTTTTTAGGATGTTTCAGATTGAATAAATATGTATTGATGTGCTACAGTTTTTATGTAGGGATTAAATGGATTTTTTCCAATATACATTGCGGCAATGAATAGCAGTAGCTAATCTACATTTCCTGTGGAGCGCGTTAATTCAATTCATATATTAACGTTACGATGAACTGCAATCAAAAAACGTTATAAACATTTTAGTAAATTCATTATTTTTTTTATTAGTATCGGACAGAAAACCATAAAAAAGGAACAGCCCGAACTCAAGCCTACACACAAAATTCAAATATTCAATTTCCGCCGATCAGCGAATTTTGTTGAAAAATATATATTTGTAATCTAATAATAATCAACACTTGATATTCCTTTCATTTTTTAAAGTTGATCTTATAGGTTTTTTTGTTGCATTAAACACCGCATATTATAACGTCTATTTCAGAAAGTTTATGTCCTCACTATTTCAAATCATCGGTCACCATAGTAACCATACAGGACACCCATCGGCAGTAGGCATCTAGAGCTCATTTGAAGTTAAATGTACAACTGTTGAATATGCGGTTTGCCAAAACACCTGCAGATGTAAATGATGATAAATTCATGGATGAAGTGCCCTGTGCCATAACAAAGTTCTCTGGGTTTTATGTGCAACCTGATGTCACGGGGATTACCAACCCTGACGTTTGGGTGTTAGAAAGTTCGTGACCACGAGGAACCGTTTGCGGTTCGAAAGTCAGTATTTAATATGACAATGTTATAAAAAAAAAAATATATCAAAAGGAATAATATTGATTGTATTATGGTCGCTATTTGTGATTTTTGTAATTTCTCGGAGAAGGGGAGATAACTCTTCTCAGAAACTGTACTCTGCGAAGTAATATGATATGTCATTGTGTGTGAAATCAGCTGACCGGTTGCACGATAATCGTTGTATTCATAGTGTAATCATGGTCTAATGGTAGTTGTTTTCAGTTGGTAGATTTATGTACAGAACAAACATCAAGAATGTAAGTATAATGTTGTAATCAATACGAAACAGCTATCATATGTGTGACGTCGAGGCATGAACTTTCAGGGATTATAAAAAAATATTTCAAATTTGCTCTGAATGTAAATTATAAAAGATTCTGTTCTGTTGATGTGTATGGGGTAAAAACCTCAATGGGTGTGGAGAAAATGATATTTCATATGAAATGCTTTGCAGTTTATTGAATTCCTGTCAATACGCATTGATGTTTATAAACTCCATAAACCTCACAAGAACTTGATTCTCTTTAGGTAAACATATACTAGCGTTCTATATATCTCGTCGGAGTACACAACATTCCCTTAAAATAGAAAGCATATCACATGTATCATTCACTCTACAAAACAAATGAACCATTAAAGCGTACGCAATTGATCTACTCAATTTACAAGGAGGATATCATTAGCAACGTAAACGTCTACATCGTATTGCATTATATATATAATCACCTTAGGGCAATTTTTCAACATACAGCTACCATACGCTTCAAATTAATAGCCTGTAAGAGTTGTCAGATAACAAGAGGCCCAATGGGCCTGAATTGCTCACCTGGTTTTAATCTCACACTTGTAATCTTAAAAGTGGACTAAAATAAACTACAGGCAGAATAGCAGTGTTTGATTCATAAAAACGTATTAAAAGATTTAAACATATGAAGCCTGTGACCTTGAATGTCGAACAAGGACATTAGGATGAACAGAGTTTATAGTCTTCAAACCCAGCATGATTCTAGCAAAATATCATTACCCTGGACCTTTTGGTTATACAGAACAAATCATTTAAAGATGTAAACATTTATTGACCACTGTAACCTTGAGTATGGGCGAAGGTCATTCATTTGAACAAACTTGTTAGCCCTTCATACCAGCATGTTAATGGCCAAATATCATCACCCTTTGCCTTTTGGTTATTCAGAAGAAATTGTTTAAATATTTTAACATATTTGACCCCTGTGACCTTGAAAATAAGTCAAGGTCATTTATTTGAACAAAATTGGTAGCCCTTTATCCCAGAATGTGACTGGCCAACTATCATCACCCTAGGCCTTTCGGGTATTCAGAAGAGGTTGTTTAAAGGTTTTAAACATATTTGACACCTGTGACCTTGAATAAGTGTCAAGGTCATTCATTTTAACAAAATTGGTAGTCCTTCTTCCTATCATGTTAATGGTCAAATATCATTATCCTAGGCCTCTTAGTTATTCAGAAGAAGTTGTTTAAAGGTTTTAAACATATTTGACCCCTGTGACCTTGAATATAAGTCATGGGCATTTATTTGAACAAACTTGGTAGTCCTTCATCCCAGTTTGCTTCTGGCCAAATATCATCACCCTAGGCCTCTTGGTATTAAGAAGAAGTTGTTTAAAGTAAAATATTGACGCCGGACGACAGACGGACGGACGGACGACGGACGCCGCACAACGGCATAAGCTCACTTGGCCCTTCTGGCCAGGTGAGCTAATAATCGATATGACATTTTTTGCCAAACAATCGCATAATATAAGTAATCTATCAAGATATTTGTACACATTTAACAATAAGGCTACACAAATGTTACAAAGAAATATTATAAAAAATAATTGGAATCAGGGTATCAATTGTCTAGAATATTTTGTGAGGATAAAAAAACAGCTTAAAGACAGTACATTTCTCTATATATTGCATTTTATCCCACCTGGATTATCTAATGAATATTTATTTGATTTACTTGGAATTTTACGAAGAAAATACTATCCTTTTGGTAGGAAAAAAAAGTTTGATTGTCAATTTTTGATAATTGATATCAAACTCAAATTAAAAGGAATAACTCTTGTAATGTATGTTTATTTGACTATCGGATGTGGTATTCAATATGAGATCCAACTTTATGAATTACAGAATCAGCAGAAATAAGTGAAACAGTTTATGTATTCCCGTTGCTAACAACTCTTGCTAACATCTTTTTAATTACATTTCTGTTGCTTTATTGAGTTCTACAGTATATAACGGTAATTTATGATATTTTCCATGGCGCAAAAGCCATTATTCATCTCACATTTGATTATTTTCTCTTCTCCCGTTTTTATTGGAGCGCATTTTTATCATGGATATGAGTTTCCTTGTAAACATCATAAATTGATGACGTCTTATACATGTGTACTGTTTATCATTGACGTCATAACAGCATTTAGTTGCGCGATGAAGCTATATATATATACGTATAAGCAATATTCGTTAGAATGTGCTCACTGTTATTTAACTATTTTCAATAAGATTGAAGAACAAATAATATAATGAAAAATATAAATATGATCACGAAGAACACAAAAAATCATGAAAACTACAAACACCTGTACGATATGAAATGGCAGGCGAGCAACAGATATGGTATAGATAATACGTCAAATACCAGAAACGCTCATTTTTAATGTTTACATGTTGATATATGAAACCTTTATTTATTATCAAATGTTTATTTTCAAGTACGAAACAAGAAATGTTACAACATGTACAAGTTAATTTCACATTTTATAGTGATTCACGGTCCATTCATAGTTTCACTTCGAGAACATGTCTCGAAGGCATTTTGGTAAGTAATCCAATTGTATATCTACGAAATGATTCGAACTACTTTGGCCACCTGAAGCGAGTTATGACACTGATCAATAACCTATTGTACGTATTTATGTTAAGGCGAGTCCATGCAATAAGTAAGGGTAAAATCAAACGAAAGTGGCGTTAACAAATCAACCCTATTTAGCCACTTGAATTTATGTCGTTAAATCACGCTTGCCTATGAGCATGCGCATACAAATAAAGCAAATGAGAACCTCACCTATTGCCAAAATTCCATTCGACCTCTTTGTAGTTTCCTCCGACCTTCAAATCTCGTAAGGATGGAATAACAGTAACCCAAAACTAAAGACTGTCTTCTCTACTATTTCACAGGTGAGTCTTTTTAATATTTGTCTTAATTGACATGTTCCTCCATATTTGTTGTAAATGTTATTCACCATAATATTTTGATTTACAATCATTTATAATATTAATAAGTGTACGTTTTATGACCTTTAGCATGCTACATGTACACAAACTATCACAAATCATACATTTTTTTTTTTATTTCAACACAGTGCATTTACGTCAAAAATGTGTTATATGTTTATTCAATGTTTAAACATTTATTGCTTATAATCATGTGTGCTGTGAAATACAGGAAATTCTTATTACTTTTAAATCTCATGTTTGCAAATTTGGGTGTGTTATGAAGCTAGGCATTATTTAATAATTTCTTCGTACAAAACATCAATTCGTCAATTTGGCGTCCAAATATCATTTTTTTTCACAACCCCAGAGTACGTCGCATCATTTCACTCGTTTTCTAAAGTACATGTATCTATCTGGTACATGTTAATTAATATCATTCTGCTTTAACGAATCTGCCATTTGTATTAAAAACAATGGCTGGGGTGATGACAGACATCAACCCCCTAACAAATTGTTTACAGCGTTTTTATTATTTCTTTCTTAATCAAAAAAGAATAACCTAGAAAGTGCGTAGGTTTTGCTGATTTGTGATATATAGCGATTCATAATTTTGCACCATAGATAACTAGTATTCACAACATAAGTTTGTGCAACATAGACCACCTTTTTGGTAACAGTGGAAATTTACAGTATTAACATTATAGCTTATATCGTTATAGTGCCATCATTTAGAGTAACTCTTTCTTTGACATGTTTAATTCATAAAATGACTTAGCGATATGGATGGTCGGTTGGCGCAGTGGAAATCGCATTCGCCTTTCACCAATAGGAACGGGGCATGCTTCTCAAACAGTCACCTGCCCGACCACGTTCGTCTTCGTGTAATTTGTTTTTTCCTCACCTTAAAAGTTAGAGCCTTAGTGTATTAAGGGAGAATTTAAACAGTTTTTGTTATGTTTACAATACATATACTTAAAACTGCTGATGTTGTCTTTTTGAGCTGTGTATTTTGTATTTTTAGCCAAACTGTTTGTGACCGAATTATTTTCCAATTGTTATATCCAATGTATGCTCAAACTGGAATTAATAACATACCGGAAGCATACTTGCCTAAATGGAAAAAACGATGTTTTTTTATCATTATTATTAATATTAAACTTGTTTTTACGTGTTTTTTATTTAGTGTTTTCAATAAGGTTTCTTTTGATTATAAACAACAGCCAAACATGGTGTTCGGATATCCATCTTGATGTTGATCTTGTTTGATAGTGCCATTAATTTAAATCTATTCATTTACTATTATCATATACATTACGGTTCTATATTTTAAAACTTTCTGGGATGGAATAAAACTACAGTAATTACAGTAGAATTGTTATTACTTTATGACCATTCACTCATATGCTGTTTGAAAAAAATGAAAAACAACACAAACTGATTTGGAAAACAAAAATCGGCTCAGAAATAGCTTGGTGAACTCAAAAGCTCAAGACTCATTTCAAACTAGACGACATTGAATATGTCCCCTTTTATTCTGAATGGAAAACTATCAAGATTCGAATGTATACCGTAAAGTAAAAACGGAAACACAAATTTGTTGAAATTTAAGCATCAAACAATGAACTTAAGCAAAGTAAAATATATCAATATGGCTACATCGGTATGTGGCGTGAATACTCCTTTGTTGGCGATACAAAGAAGGGACCGACAGAATGCCTGATATACTCCTCCCTTCATTGGGGTGTTTGAAAGGGATTCCATATTTGTAAGATAGTTTCCGGATTACAAATAATACCTCATGTCTTATATACATAATTTCGAAAATAATCCTTTTCGGACAGCCGAGTCGGTGATAATTTCCTCTGACCTCAGCTGTAGTTTCTCCACTGTTCCAGATAAATAATCCATTCAAAACTTCTTTATTTATCAATATTGCGTGCTGAGCTGGCACCTTGTGTTCATGTTAAGGTGATTTTAATGAGCCTACAGTGAAATAATAATTACATATATCAGCAGAGCACCGTGGTGGACAGCGGTCTGTGTACGATGTACTATGGTGTATTGACTCAGAGATGGAAACTATCCAACTGATACTTTTAGCTTACTCAATAACACTTGGAATCACTGTGCTGTGTTTTTACAGAGGTATGTTTGTTTTATTATTTCGCGTTTGTTTTAAACGACAACACAATAAGCCCGCGGTAAAATTACGGCTTACTAAAATAATTCAAATATCAAATTATCTACGTCAACAACCATATTCGAGTGGATTGATAGAGAATAATATAGAGTCTGCGTCGCATCAGGCGAATTGATAGACAGACACATTTGCATTCAGAGTCTGATTGTAAGGTTCTCTTTCAAAATACAAGGAGGTTTACTGCTCGAGTATGGTTTAGTCCCGGAGGTTTGCCATAAACTTGGTGACCACACTTATCTCTTTTCCAAAGTAGCACGCTCCATAATATACACACTTTACTCATTGTTAATTTGAAATTAACCCGCATTTCATTATGTTTTAAGATTGAAATCATTAAGGGTTTTATGCAAGTCCCAATCTGTTTCAACAATAGTAAAAACTAATTCGAACTGCCATCGTTTTGGCCCCTACCATCACCGATGAGTCCTACTTTTGAATACCATATCTATTTCTAAAATACTAGCTGCAATTTTATGTGTGTTTCTAGCGTTCATCTTTTATCGTTATAAATATTCAATGCAAAACATTTTCAAAGTTCATACTTGATTTACTAAATATGTAATTAAAAAAAAAATATGCAGAAAAAATTTAAATGACTACTTTACAAAACCAAAATCAGAAAACCAGATTATTTATATATTCTATGATTATCTTTTCCATAATGTATAAACATAAAAATTGTTAATTACTTTCCCCTAATTTCAGCCTTTTTAGTCTAATTATACACATTTTAATGCATTGTATAATAGGGTCAAGTAATGTGGAACATGTAAAGACACCATGCGAAGCAGAATCAGGAAATGTGGAATATGTAAAACCACAAAGCAAAGCAGTATCAAGAAATAAAGAACATAGAAAGCTACAAAGCAAAGCAACATCAAATGATATGATACCTGTAAAGCAACAATCAAAAGAAGCATTTACCATTGAGCCCTGGAAAAGTAGAATGGACGCCTTGAAGAGAGGCTGTGCATCAGGACGTAAACGATACCAACTTACCACTTCACAAGTTTCACAGCTGTACTACAGTTCTAGTCGGGCAGGTTTCTCTGTCTGTAAAGTACCAAAGGCGGGGAGTACATTCTGGACGATCATGTTTCTGATTCTGCAACACCAAAAACCTCCGGAAAAAGTATTTTTGATCCCAAGGTACAAACTTCACAATAAGGTCAGTGGCCGTGAATCACGTCAACCCCCAAACGACTCGTCATTAAATATTATCGTTTCACGCGACCCGTACACACGCCTGTTTTCAGGTTTTATCGATAAGGTCTTCTTAGCAGGACGGAAAATGGAAGAAAATCAAGACACCAGCAATGCATACATCATAAACGATTTAGTATGTGGCTATAATACAACTTTTGCCGATTTCCTAGATGTCATTACCAAAAACGCTTTAAATGGAGGGAAAATTAATCGACACTTAGCACCGGTTTATTTGCTGTGCAGTGCTTGCAATATCAAATATCAAGTGGTGTCGCATGTGGAAACGTTAACAGCCGACACAGAATACATTGTGGACAAATTACAAGTTTCTGATAGTAAGAAAAGGTCTTTGAAGCAGGTGTTCCACAGGGAGGAAATTAACAAAACTCTCGGAGGATTACTAGCAAGTGAACTACGTCCATTGAGATTACCAAAGGAAAAATGTCCAGATCAGCTAGCATATCTATATAAACTCTGGCAGTCCCTTCAGATACAAGGCTATCTGCACATACAAAGTACTTTTCCCTGGGACTTTTTCGAGAAGGAAAATAATTTTGAAGAGAGCTCCATTGTTAAGCTAATACTGGACACAATGGCGGGTCGTCCACTGTCAAACAAAGACAGGAAGTTACAAAGACGCGATGCCTTGGTATCTGCGTACAAAAATGTAGGAATAGAAACTATCAAAAGAATACAGAAAATGTTTATGTTGGATTTTCGTTTATTTGGTTATGATATTAACCCACCATCGTGAATGATGTTCGTCCTAAAGTAATGGACTGTATATAAATAGAATGACCATAGTTAATTATATTGATGATATTTGAAAAGACGAGGTTAAAATCTGGCCAGACCAGATATCCTTTTGAAATTTAGCAAAAATGGTTATCTACGGTACCAAAATAAGACTGCTTCATTGCTGAATATAGGAAAGTATTGTAGTCAGTGTTTTTATACCCTGAAGTTAGGTAGAATCGGCCATAATGGGCTAACAACTTAAGCAGCAGACTCCTCTTAGAATTTCAAAGTATAGTGAATACAAAAAGTTATAATTATTGGAGGTTTAAATCAGTTTCAGTACCAATTTGATGGAAAATTGGACCTTATTGAAAATGACCTGTCCCAGGTCCTCTAACAAATTTGTATCAATTTCCTTTATATGAAAAATACCTTTCACAATTTAGTGAATTTTGGAAAAAGTTTCTTGAATGATTTAATTAATTAATAACGGGCTTATATCGTCGTTGTCTTTTTTTAACTATTTTATTGTATTCATATTGGTCTGTATGTTGTTGATTGAAACGCTTATTCATTTAGTAAACTTTGCCGTGACTACCTGTATTCATAGTCACTAGTGTCATAGTGTCAAATGTATGAAATTTGTTTTTAAAAATGAAATTACCATTCACGAAAAGGAAGGCAGAATGACTCATAAGACATTTTCAAATAATTTGAATGTATGAAATTATCCATGCAGTTTAAATGTTTAAATGACGTAAAAATAAAAATAAATAGATAATCTATTGAATGAACAAAATGAAAGACGGTGCATGTGAACGTCAACTCTTTAAATGTAAAAAAAATATTACTTAGCGTATTCTTTCTATAAATATTTAACGACAATGCTTACTTTTGCAGGGAAGTAATTAGCATAACTGCTGCATAGCGTTTAGTATAGTAAACATAGTGGGGAAATATGCGTTATAATTATAAGAGACAGTGGCAATTCAATCTTCATTACTTTTGGAAATCTAACATTTACTATATTTGACATAATCCAAAAGCATTATGCTGGTTTTTAAATGAAACAAAAATATCTTTAGATTATGGAATTGCATTTTTAATGGAAATATATAATATAGACCGAAGTTGTAACTTTAAAGCTTTTATATAATTCTTATTGCGCTTAATAAATTACATATTTATTTTATTTTCCTATAATTTTCATGGTTTTAAAGTGTTTTAAGTGTTTTGACAAAAAGGTTGGTTTTTTTGCAAATTTGAATGTCTTAAATATGGTAAATAGCTGTTGTAACATTTTTTGGTTATCACACGTTAACAAGAGTACTATTTTGGATAAGACTTTATTAATTGTTTGTCATCTCTGAAGTTTCATTTCTGCTGAGTAGCATTAATGCTTTTCAAAATATATTATTTTGCTCCCATATTTTATGTTTATAAAGGTCGTTAATTTTCACAGTATATTTTCTTTTGGTGACGTCCTGAATATGTATTCTATGACGTTGCAATAAATTCAGTTGCCGAATGAACCCATAAACGGGCAAAAATTCATGTAGCTCTGTGTTAAACTTTGTTTATATAATTATATATCAATAACAGGAGGCACGGTAGTTTAATGGTAGGACGCCGGGCTCGTGACCGAAGGGTTGCAGGTTCAAGTCATGTCACGACACTGTGCTGTATCTTTGAACAAAATACTTTCCTCCGCTTGTTCCAGTCTACTCAGCTGTAATTGAGTACGTGGTTGGACAGTGCTGAGAAAGATATTGACTTGTTGCAAAGGCCCAATAACCACTGATAATAATTTGTGAACCGCTTTGAGACGACCTCCTACACACCATTCCCGTATCATACAAAACATCGTCATGCATTTACCACGTAGGTAATATATTCATATACTATCAATTAAATACAAGTATATCAGTAGCAAACATCTACTTTGTTGCAGCGTTATATGATATCAGTATTCAAGGGCATTAATAACAATTCAAACATACCGCCACGATACGTTTAAGATAGCCTACGGGTTGCCATATAAACACCATGTGGGCGACAGAGATACGATATTCTTACATCAGGATAGAATGATAAGATAGGTACATGTATGAAATTGAATATTTGTATATACTCATTGACAAAACATAATAACAAAAATAATGTAATACAAATTTAATTATCTTTTGGTCTGGGTATAATAGAAATAGGATGCGAGGTGCCGTATATCCTCTCTGTTTACTTCTTCTTAACAAGTGTAAGGTAGTATATTAGTACAATGATTTTAGTTTTACAAAACAGTACATGTATTAGGTAATCAATGGTCATCGAAAACATTTGTCAATATCATCTTTTAATTTGACTAATAATTTCAAACCTTATAAAAATTTTAAAATGTACCAAAAGTCCATATCAAAATAAACAATAGTCACAGAAAAATTGGTTGAATAATATTCTTCTTGAAGGAATTTGCATCATAATGCAGATTTGTTTTTATTAATAAAATCAATAAATCGAAAAGCAAATTTTGACACACAATTACTTGCTGAAACTTGCCTACATGTTAACAACGCATATATGTTATTTTCAAAAATGAAATTATTTTCTGATGGTATGATAGAAAGGATTCATATATAATACAAGTTTGACAAGCCCCTGTTTATATTAAACGCAGAAAAAACTGTCGGCTATGCTGAAAGTCGAAGTGTCTCTTCATTGGGGACCCTAGCAGATTTTTGTAAGATAGCCATCTAGGCCTGAATTTATTTTTTTATGCACAAATTGATTTTAACCAGTACTATTGTTCAATAAAGTTGCTTCAGTACAAAAGCTTCCACCGCAGTAAACTGAAATATCAGGATTTTTAATCACTTTCGTAAAAAATAGCACGATCATGATTATATTTGTTCTCTATTGCACTGTTCACTATACCAGAAGGCTAACAAAAGATTAAAGTATAATATGAAATATTAAGCAGGTTTTTTTTTTTTTTTTTTT